>NW_007739869.1:28254-29138 GCF_000696425.1 Galeopterus variegatus
TCCTTGGTGCATATTAAAAGCTCAAAAGATGTTAACATGAAGCAAACAGTTGCCAAAGGTACAGCCGCTAGTGACCCCCAATTATTTCCATTCATTTAATTACTCAACAAATATGTATCAAATGTCCTCTTATGTGACATACACCATGGTCAGCACTAGAAATATAGTAGATATCAAAAACAGCACTGGGCCCTGTCTTTACAGGATTGTCGTCTGGTGGATGATGTCACAAGCCCGTATCAATGTGTACTGAAGCACCATCAGCTTTTTATTCATTTTTTATAGAATTTCCCTGGGGATGTTTATCTTAGAAAATGGATTCTTCATCTTAGATAATACCAACTGTTCTGACTTTCACCCCTTTTAAGGAACCAACCACCTGAGCATACTGGCCAACAAGATACGACCTATAACCTGCTTCTCCTCCCGTTCCCTCTTTTGTACTAAGTATGAGCTTAAAGGTGAGTTTAGCAACCTGCAAGGCCTGCCCAGGAAATGGAATTTTCCTAGTGAATCAAACTTGTGTTTAGACTCAAAGCTAAGGGTGAAATGCACAGGAAAACCCACATTCTAAAGTGAGCATCAGGGCCGGCCCTGTGGCTCACTTGGGAGAGTGCGGCGCTGGGAGCGCAGCGACGCTCCCGCCGCGGGTTCGGATCCTATATAGGACTGGCTGGTTCACTCACTGGCTGGGCGCAGTGTGGGTGACACCAAGCCAAGGGTTGCGATCCCCTTACCGGTCACGAAAAAGACAATAAATAAATAAATAAATAAATAAATAAATAAATAAATAAATAAATAAAAGCATTTGCATTAAAAAAAAAATAAAGTGAGCATCATCGAATAGTGTGGGAGCAGCCACCTCCCACAGGGTTTAGTGAGCA
>NW_007739869.1:30623-31174 GCF_000696425.1 Galeopterus variegatus
CGGCGGGAGCGTTGCCGCGCTCCCAAGCGGCGCACTGTAGCAGTGCACCACCGGGCCGGCCCCGAGGTTCAAGTTTTTAAAGTGAACAGGACTTTGTCTGAAATCCCAGAGGTGACTAGAAAATTAGACTTTGGGAAAGATTTCACGAACAGAGCCACATTCAACAAAAATTAAAAACCAGTTTCTATCCCCAACTAATTCAGACTTTTCAATAAGCCAATTATAAATTTTATGTGTGTGTATATATATATGTATGTATATGTGTGTGTATATATATATATATTTAAACTAGTACTTTCAAGTTCACCTTATAGTTACTTGGGGTTTTACTTCAATTATTTTCATTTATGCATGGAGATGGTCTTTTATTTTACCTTTTAAGTCTGTGTGAGACCAATCACAATCTAATGCAAGTGCCCGCAAAGCTGTGAATCTGAACTTTTAGACACGTTCCTTTGTTTTTTGGAGATATAGCATCCTATTGCCATTAGCACCATCCATCAGAACTCTGTACTGTTTTCAGAAGAAAGCCTTCTCTGCTTTAACCATTC
>NW_007739869.1:32975-33521 GCF_000696425.1 Galeopterus variegatus
GGCCCTGTGGTTCTCAAACTCGGGTGTGCATCAGAATCATTTGGAGAGATTGTTAAAACAGATTGTTGGGCTCCATCCCCGGAGTTTGAGATTCACCAGGTCTGGAGTAGGGTTGGAACATTTGCATTTTAACAAGTGCTGGGAACCACACCTTAAGAACCCCAGAGTTAGACTATAAATGAAAATACTGTATACATGACTCTTTTCGATATTGGTCTGTTCTTTGACCAGGAAAAAAGTGTGACCACACAAAAATAATTAACATGTGCCAATGTACTGTACCTGAAAGTAGACTTGAAGAAGAGAGGATGGATGAAAAGAGAAAGAATCCTGCAGGATGCATCTTATTTTTAAAAGCAGTGAGGGTGGGAAGAAAGTCCTTTCAAGGAGGCTCTGCAGAAGTGCAGCCAAAGAGACAGAGGAAGTGCTGGGGGAGGCAGGCGGGGGGCTCAGGGGAGGAGGAAGAATTTGAGGAAAGAAGCTATGGTTTTGCTATACTATTGTGAAAGAGGTGGGTGGGAAAGAGTAAACTCAATTTTTTAAAAA
>NW_007739870.1:0-437 GCF_000696425.1 Galeopterus variegatus
AGGGTGTATATTTAATTCTTTAATCCATTTTGAGTTGACTTTAGTGTATGATGAAAGGTATTGGTCTATTTTCATTCTCCTGCATATTGATATCCATTTCTCCCAGCACCATTTGCTGGAGAGGTAGTCTCTTCCCCAGTGTATAGGCTTGGTGCCTTTGTCAAAGATCAGATGGCTGTAGGTGTGTGGGTTGATTTCTGGATTCTCTATTCTATTCCATTGATCAGTGTGTCTGTTTTTATGCCAGTACCATACTGTTTTGGTTATTATAGCTTTGTAGTATAGCTTAAAGTCAGGTAGTGTTATGCCTCCAGCTTTATTTTTTTTTGCTTAGTGTTGCTTTGGCTATGAATGGTCTTTTGTTATTCCATATAAATGGATAGTTCTTTCCATTTCTGAGAAAAATGTCATTGGAATTTTGATGGGGATTACATTGA
>NW_007739870.1:4311-14469 GCF_000696425.1 Galeopterus variegatus
CTCCACTGCTGCTGCTGCCGCCGTTACTGCTGGTGCTGCTTCTGCTGCTGCCGCTGCTGTCAAGGGCACAACTGCCGCCGCTGACACTGCCGCCGGGTCTTCTGCTGCTGCTGCTTCTGCCAGCTCCGCTGCCACCAGTTCCTCTGCTACTGCCACTGCCGCTGGCTCCACTGCCAGTGGTTCCTCCGCTGCTGCTTCTGCCACTTCCGTGGGCGGGTGCAGAGTCACGCGGTCGCTGACTGCAAGCAGCAGTGGCTCTAACCTTTCTAGGGGCCTGCTCTGGGGTTGGGCTGGGGCAAGTCGCTACCTTTTCTTCTTTCCAAGTGGGCACTGTGATTTCTTCCAGTCCCTGGGGCCCCTGAGTCTTGAGTTTCCACGCTGCCGCTGCCTTCAGACTGCCATCTTGCCGCCGGAAGTCGAAACTCTCAAGCACTTACTAATTCAAAGATTGGCTCCTTCGCTCCACTTTTTTTCTTCTAAAAAAATTGGGTGAAGGTTGGGGAGGGGGGGAAAGGCTGAAACGGTGAACCGAAGGATTAATCACTACTCCCCGTTACATCAGCAGCCCCCGCCCTTTCCTCAGAGCACCTCCTCTGCTAGAAACATCGCTATGCACTCCTAACTCATTCTTAAGACTCAGGCCTGTTACCAATATTCCTATGAAATAAACTCTGTCTGATAATATACCTCTGGTTTAGATTTTATACCATCTTTGAGGGTAAATATTGCCATTCACTAGATTAAATTCTTTAAAGGCAATGATTTTGTCTTAATTATTCATGTATGCCCAGAGCATAGCAATGTCCCTGGAGCTCGAAATTTATTTGCGAAACAAAGCAAATTCATCTTAATATCTCCACTCTTGCAGCTATCCTTTTTACTAAATATCCAGCACTCTCATCTGGCACTTAGCAATAAAACGTCCTGTATATGTCTATCTTGAGCAATATATTTGTCTCTTAGAGACACTGCATTAACCTAATAATAATAATAAAAACTAATGATTGAAATTGCAACATTGTAGCACACCATTGGGAGTGACATATTTGCAGTTGATGGAACCTCACACATAACTCAAGCTGTTGACTCAAATCTTCTATGCCTGTCTTGCCCATAGGGAAAGTTTACTTGGGTGATGGAAAGGGTGAAGAAAAGAGAGAGGGGTAGATTTGCAGCAGAAGTGAGGACTCATTTGTTTCTGTTTTTTATTTTTATTTCTTAATTCTTCTGCTGAAGTCAGTTCTTTTACATTTCTCTCGTTCACATCAGTAGGTTCCAGGTTGAAGAGTATGAACTTTTCCAAAACAGGGTGAGCAATATTTCTGACAAGAAGGCAGTTCTGGAAAGGGAAGTGTTTCTTCCCTTCTTGGTTAGTGAGGATTACTGCTGCATGGGATTTCTTTTTATTAATGACATACTAAATTCTATTGCATTTATTATGAACACACCTATTTCCTTCTCAGGACAAATCACATTTTTAGTGACTATTCTATTGTAATCATTTCCCAGTTCCTCCCTTTTCCCTGTGGGACTTTCATGGTTCTCACATATAACTTTCCCATTGTATGAGGCAAAGAAATTGCTTTCTTCTAGTAGTTAGTCCCTGTAGAGACAGCATAAACACATCCTTTAAACAGAGTACGTTGCAGGGTAATATTTGTTAATAATTTGCTTTTACTGATGTTGATTACCTATTCATATCCTCAAACAACTAGGCAACTGAATCAATTGGACAGGAACAATTAGTTAACCTGATTGTCCTTGATTCACTAGCAGCACAATGGGATGTTTTAGAGTACTTGGTTTTAAAAGAAAGGAATGAAATAAGAAGGTCAATGAATGACCACATATGTTTTCACTTGTATGAAATCTAAAGGACTTTCATCATCACAATGTATGCTTTTAACCATCTGACCCACAGAATTTTAATTCATGAACTAACTTATAATACAACTTTTAGAAGAAAATAATACTATCACAGTGAACTGAAACAAAATGATACCTTTCTTCTATTCAGGATTAAGTCCTCCTGAAAGAATAAAATTTGTGACCACATATTTTATGATTCCATTTATATAAAATGTCCAGAATGGGCAAATCTGTAGAGACAGAAAGTTTAGTGTTTGCATAGAACTGGGGAGAAGGGAATAGGGAGTGACTGCTAATGGGTAGCGTGTTTCTTTTGGGGTGGTGAGAATGTTCTGGAATTAGACTGTGGTAATGATTGCACAACTCTGAATGTACTAAAAATACTGAATTGTACCCTTTGAAAGGGTGACTTTTATTGTATGTGAATTATAGCTTCATAAAAATGATATATAGAGAAGATGTTATCTATGCTGTACTTTAACGTGCCTCTGTATTAAAAGCACAGTAATTTTTTTTCTGACTATACCCATTGTTTTGAAAACAGAAACATTGGTTGTTTGTTTTTTTTTTCCATTTTAAGATTTATTGGGTTGGAATTAAAATCCTCATCAACACAACACAAAAGTAACTCCACTACAACAAAAAATCATTGTTAAAGAAAAAAAATACAGGCACTATACATTTCTTAGTAGCACTTTACAGTAAAATATGATTACTAATTAAGATGGCCTCACACTCACAAACAAAAGATACTACAAGGAATGTTTTATAATTTATCCCAGACAAACTGTGGATAAGACTATTTAAACATTCAGCACAATGTCAATACTCTACAAAGTAAAAGTTCCTGAAACACCCCTTTTTTCCATATGACTAAACTGTGCAGCACATTAGGAATGCCAAATAAAGCTTCAAATTACATTTTTATATCTTTAATTTATGGAGTATCAAATTTAGAAGTATTTTATTTACTAAACTTTTATTATTTAATTTTTCACAAGGACATTTGTCCCCAAATACATTTGCTAAAATTTTAACCAACCTATTTCCTGCCCTTGCTCAGGTCCCTGCTCCACCCTGCAGCTGCACCTGCTGCGCTGCCTTGTAGGGGAGGGTGCTGGACAGACACCGAGCCTACCTTCTACCCTCCCTCCAGGACACCACCAAAATCCTCTGAATCCTCTGAATCCTCTGCAAAGTGCATGCCATTTGCTTTTCAACTCATCAGTTCTAAGCAAAGTTGATCTCTGAATCTTCTGCCTCCGAAGCAACATCTCTTTACCACCTCTCTGGACACACTGGGAAACACTGGTCTGGAGGCTCTGGCTCTGCTGACTCTTTTAGAGAATAAATAAATGCCTTTGCTCTGTTATGATAGAATGATATATGTTTAGCTGTTTAATAAATAAACAGCAAGGAAATGGCCATTGTGTCTCTGTAGATTTTTTTTCTCATTTAATTCAGAGAAAACCATAAGCAGAACAAAAAAGTAAAACCATTTAAAATGAAAAGTATATGCAAGTGTTGACCAAGAGCATCATTTTGGTATTAACAAGCAAATAAGTCTAATAAATATTGGATTAAAGAAGGAAATTGTATATTTTAGGATTTTTACTAACTTAAGAAGCTTAACTGGTGCCTTAAGGATTCATCTAAAATTAGTTTTCTCTCTATGCAGAATTTGAATACATTACAAAAATGAAAGAATAATTGTCTTTAACACAATAAATCAAATTTACATTTTTTTCTTTTCTCTCCTTTTTTAAATTAAATTTTTCATCAGATAGTGAAATATGTGCTCAGCTCTGAATCCAGGTTTATAAAAATATTAATAGGCAGTACAGATCATGATAAAACACATCTTTTTTCCCGCAGCTTTTAAAGAGTATTGAACTAAAATATAAGTCACATAAGGCAGCAGGTACAGCCAATCTAGCAACAGTCTTATCAGTTTCTGTATAAAAAGGAGCTGATTTTATTGCTGAAGTGAGACTTTGATGTGTGAATGTCTTATATTCATTTTAAAGTCTTTGTTTAAATTCAAGTGAACAAGAAACCAGAAATATCTTATCTAGTAACAGGAACACTCTAATGTTTAAGGAGTTTCTTCTTTTATCTTTATCTTTTTTTCAAAATATTTTAAAATTAGTATTTCAAATCCCTGGCTTGTTAAAGTTCTTAAATATGGGAATTTTGCAGTTTTTATACAATGCATTCTAAACAATTTACGATCCAGATATTTACTGATAGCAGTCAAAGCAAGTTCATTGAATCTTTACTTTTGCTTTGTTGGTCTCTGAGCAAAGCCAGGGTGAATGTGCTGCTGTTGGTGGTCGTGCTTAGTTCTGTTCACCAGTATAGACCTGCTGGATTTTCAAGAGGCTGATCAGCTGCTACCTGGCTGCTCAGCACATCTTTTTTTTTTTTTTTTGAGACTGGCTGCACCGCGCTCAGCCAGTGAGCTCACCGGCCCTCCCTATATAGGATCCGAACCCGGGGCGGGAGCGCTGCTGCCCTCCGAGCGCCGCACTCTCCCGAGTGCGCCATGGGCTCAGCCCACACATCTTTTAATAAACTTATTCCAAAAATAGTTTATAAGTATAGGTAAATCCTTTCTAAAGGATACGTTAGAGAAAATATCTAAATGATAACTTAGTAGAAGCTTATTGATTTGAGAAATGCTAAAACCAAGTGAGTTGTATAATTAATTTGGGCTTAAAAGTCTTTTCACTATATAATTACTTATATATATGCAGTATAAAAATACAAGACTTATATGAGAATCTTCTGCTCACATTTTGTAGGTGGTGAATCATGCAAAAACATAGAAAAATGAGTGTCCAAGGGAGATTCATTGGTGGGTGTGCTTTTTTTTTGGTAAAATTTATTTATTATTGTTAAGACTGAGGAAAATCATTGAAGAACTGAGTTGGAGACTGAATGATGTTCCTTCTCTAATAGGAGGCATTGCATAAACAGTACATGAAACATCAGGGGCACACCGGCACTTTGGGTAAGCACACGTGAGCTAGGCAAATCTAGGCTCAAACCCTCCTCCAAGAGAATGGACAGTTTTTGAGGGAAGATTGTGTCTGTTTCATTCACCACTGTGTCCTCAGTGCCGAGAAAACTGTTTGAAACATATGAGACGTTTGGCAAATATTTGTATAATTAAAATCTATATCTTGAGCAAGTTTAATTTTAAAAAGATTAAAATTATCTTTGGTGCGCTCTATTNCATCTAGTTGGTGGATGCGAATTTGCACACAGGACTTAGTTGCAAAGATTCTGGAAAATGTAGTTTTAGCATTCTAATTTTTTTATATAGAAGTTTGGAGTGGAATTTGTATTATAACAAAATTTCTGGAACTATGTAATTCGTAAGAAAACAAAATTTATTGCTTATGGGTTTGAAGGCTGGGAAATCAAAAGTCCAGTGAACACATCTGGTGAGAGTCTTCCTTCATGGTGGCTTCAGTGATGCAGGGTGTCACATTGTAAGATGGTGGAAGCAAAGAGAGAGAGAGAGAGAGAGAGAGACTCTCACGTGCTCTCCTTTTACAGCCCTCAGAACCACGCCCATGATCACCATTATTAATCCATTCATTAGGGCATGATCCTCAGAATTTAATCACCTCTCCAAGGCCCTACCTGTTGTAGTGTTGAGGTCACACACCTCCTCCCGGGGCAGAGAACTAGCCATGACCCCACCCACATACGCGTACATAATCTGTTGAAAACATACGCCTGGACAGGAGAGATAAAGATGACGCCTGACGGAAGCCATGGGGAGTGGCCAAGGAAAGACATAGTTTAAAATTATTGGATAAAAGATATTACCGTGCTCACGCTCACCACGTGATTGCAATAGCAAAGCATTAGAGCACGATGCATGTTCACATGACCTTTAAGATGATAGGTGGAAGTTGGGAAATCCCCTTGCCATAGGCTTATATAAGCAGGTGCTTGTGTGGAAATAAACGGAACTGCTTGATGGAACCCCTGCCGTGTCTGAGTGTCTCTCTGTGGGGCTGAATAGGCAGGCAGCAGACTCACCTTCCTCCCGGGCTCTCCTGGCCACTAGGGTGGCAGGAGTCATCCTACCAGTTCCCTCTCTTGCTCATCCCGTGGTGGGGGGATAAAAGGGGCTACTGGGAGGTTTGGGGCCTGCCGCTCCTGAGCCCCCACACCTACCTTTCAATTACCATAATAGGATTTCTCATTTCTTAATACTGTCGCAGTGGGGACCAAACCTCCAACACATTAAAGTTTTGGGGGACACAATTCAATCCACTGTGGAGGTCTAGAGAGCAAAACAAAACACATTTTTTATTTGTTGATTGAAAGATGGCTGCTTCCGACTCCAGGCATCACCTCTGTGTTCAAGGCAAGGCGAAAAGGTAAGGCCCAATTAAGTCCTGTCTGCTCATTCTTCATTGTTCATAAAGGCCTCTGGTCCACATCTGGAGGCAGAGGTCAGGAAATCTAACATGCTCTGATCAGCCGTGTGTCTGCCTCATCAGCTAAGCATGCAGTGCAGTGTCTGCCCATCAGCTACCATGTCATTCAAGAATCAAAGTGAAAAAAGATATTTCAGAGATTCCTGCTCTTAGGGACTATGCACTCTTCTTGAAAGAAAAGCACTTAATAAAAAAATCAGCCATCTAAGAACTACATGGAGACATTAGGGTTAAAGGATTGATGGCCAACATGGAATCCACTGCAAAGTAAAGGTATGGAGCAGGAAAAATCAGTGTAAATAATATAACACCGCATCAACTCAGTTTGGAGTTGGAAAGGGAAGAGGAGTGGAGGAGAGAGAGTTTTAATACGTTTATCTTTCATAATGGAGAATTAATAGATTTACCTAAAGCTGATAACTTAATAGAAGTTTAAGAGTATAAATAAATCCCTTAGAAAAACAAATTATAACATAATCAATTATATTATTGTTATAAGGAAGTTGAAAGAGAAAGAGGAGAGAGAATAATTCATAATGATTTATTTTATGATCTGAAAATTAAACAAAAGTGGAGATAAATATATCTTTATTTCATACTATTTTTCACCAGGGCCCACTGCCTGATTTTTTATAAAAGTATTGAAAACATATTATTACAATTTAAAAAGGATTTTGTAAGATAACATAACCCGGACTATAATCTCTCTGAACACTCAGAGGGAAGAAATGTACATGTGCACACATACAAACACACACACCCCAAATTAAAAACATAGAGACAATGGGGAAAAAGAGATAAGGCCGAAAACTCATTAAAAAGAAAATAGAGACGAAAAATATAAGAAAGATGACAAAACTGAGATCAAACTTGCCTGTCTTATCAGTAAATGTAAATGAAACGAGACAAACTAATTAAAGAAAAACTTCTCTGAATTCATCAAAAATAGGACACAAATCTGTATACACAAAGGAATGCATTCTAGAACATAATTATTAAGAAATATTGGACATAAAGGGAAAGGAAAAGATTAGAAGATATATGTGTATGAAAAGAACTAAAGAACTCAGTGATCATAAGATTATGTCATGCAATGTTGAATTCAATCTTGATGTATAATTATATAATTCGAAAATATTGAAAGACAAAAAGTACTTTATGATGATTAATGTTCAATATAAAATGAAGGTTTAGAAGCATTATGAATTCAGTGCCACCAATATTGTATATATTATACAATGTATTCCAAGCAACTCCCTTTCTTTTTATCTTTTTACTTTTAAATTCTCAATATACATTGTATTGATTTTCCTGACCTTTACCCTTTACCCTTCTCCCCTGCCTCCCTCCCCTCCCCACATCATATCTGTTCACTTGTCTTAAAGAGTTCAAGGAATCGTTGTGATTGTTGTGTCTTCTCCCCTCCCCCCTGCTTTATTTGTTTTTGTGTTTATTTATTTATTTATTTTTAGCTCCCACAAATAAGTGAGAACGTGGTATTTCTCTTTCTGTGCCTGACTTGCTTCACTTAATATAATTTTCTAAATCCATCCATGTTGTTGCGAATGGTAGTGTTTCATTCTTTTTTATAGCAGAGTAGAATTCCACTGTGTAGATATCCCACAGTTTCCTTATCCACTCATCTGATGATGGGCATTTGGGCTGGTTCTTACTCTTAGCTATTGTAAAGAGTGCTGCAATGAACACTGGAGTACAGGTATCCCTTCAGCATGATGATTTCCATCCCTCTGGGTATATTCCCAGCAGTGGAATAGCTGGGTCATAAGGCAGATCTATCTGTAACTGTTCGAGTAACCTCCATACCATTTTCCATAAAGGCTGCACCANAGCATTATGAATTCAGTGCCACCAATATTGTATATATTATACAATGTATTCCAAGCAACTCTCTTTCTTTTTTTCTTTTGACTTTTAAATTCTCAATATACATTGTATTGATTTTCCTGACCTTTATCCTTTCCCCTTCTCCCCTGCCTCCCTCCCCTCCCCACATCATATCTGTTCACTTGTCTTAAAGAGTTCAAGGAATCGTTGTGATTGTTGTGTCTTCTCCCCTCCCCCCTGCTTTATTAGTTTTTGCGTTTATTTATTTATTTATTTTTAGCTCCCACAAATAAGTGAGAACATGTGGTATTTCTCTTTCTGTGCCTGACTTGCTTCACTTAATATAATTTTCTAAATCCATCCACGTTGTTGCGAATGGTAGTGTTTCATTCTTTTTTATAGCAGAGTAGAATTCCATTGTGTAGATATCCCACAGTTTCCTTATCCACTCATCTGATGATGGGCATTTGGGCTGGTTCTTACTCTTAGCTATTGTAAAGAGTGCTGCAATGAACACTGGAGTACAGGTATCCCTTCAGCATGATGATTTCCATCCCTCTGGGTATATTCCCAGCAGTGGAATAGCTGGGTCATAAGGCAGATCTATCTGTAACTGTTCGAGTAACCTCCATACCATTTTCCATAAAGGCTGCACCATTTTGCAGTTCTACCAACAGTGTATGAGAGTTCCTTTCAAGGGTTGTGCTATGGACTCTAATATATGTAAGATTTTATTTTGATGACTTTATAAAGTGAGGGAGACAGAGACAGGAGATGTTTCTTAGGGCCATTCTAGGCTGGAAATCTAATAGAAATCCTCTAATAGAGCTAGCCCCAAAGGGTTAGTGTACCCTCTGTAAAGGAAAGCAAGAAATAAATCTGCTGCACCAAAGGGGACAGGAAGGAAACTTACCTGGCATAACTTCAGCATTGTGTGACCACATCATTTATCTTCCAAACTTGAGCACTCTTCAGGGGAAAAATACACTATAATCGTGCTATGACAAAACCAGGGATATTTACTCCCTCTAGGTGGAAGGAGACAGAAATCCCCTGAGAAATTGCAACCACAATCCAGTTCCTACACCAGTTTTCAACATGAATTCACACTACCTACAAATCTATGAGAAACTTATGCAAACAATTTAATTTAAAGTAGTCTCAGGAAGGTAGTAACCCCAGGAGACTGGCAGAACAAATGTCTTTTCTCTTTGGAGGAATTCAACTTTAAAAGAGGCCTGAAAGGATTTTCACAAAGAAAGTTGAATATGAGATTAAGAGCAAATCAGAAAACACACAAGAAATAAAATAAATTTTGAATGAAAACAGCAGAAAAACCCAGTAGAATGAAACCCTTACTCAAACAATTAAAATAATTCGATAGAATGCATGAAAAAAAAGTAAATATAAAAGCTTCAGTTAATTACCAATCCAGAAACTTCATAACTAACATAATGGCCATTTGCATAGCAGCAATTAAATAATTAGCTTAATCAAGATAAATGATACAAAATACATAAAATAAAAATAACTGTACAGAAATACAAGAGAAATGAAAATAGCTATTTGTGATTACACTGCTAAACTCTAATCCAATATTTTGAAAATTGAATAAAATGATGATTAGGAAGAACAAAATGTCTAAAATTGATCTCAGAAAATACTTAAAGTTTAAAAAAGAAATTACCAAAAAAAAATTTTTTTAAGAAAATGGACAAATAGTTTCATCTTAGAAATAAATGAATACTTATAAAATATTATTTTGTCAAAGGAGAAAAAGCACTATTTTGATTGAGACTGAATATCTAACTGATACAATGATTAATGGCAAAAGACAGGAAACATTTTTATTAAAGTCAGAAAATAATCAAGAACACCTCATACTACTATTGTTCTTTATCATTATTTGGGACAATTGGCTATGGTAATTTATTAAGGAAAATGAAAAAAGTATATAAAATTTTAAAGCAAGAGCACACAATAT
>NW_007739870.1:15382-18736 GCF_000696425.1 Galeopterus variegatus
GGAACCATACTTAGGCAGGCGCCTTATGATTTGATTGCGCCGCAACATGGCCCAACAAAAAGCAGGGTTTTTTTCCACTCAGAGTTGGACATATAAGTTATTTTAACAGCTCCTCTCTATTCTTTAGACAACAGCAGTTTGCAGCTCTAGGGTAGTTCACAATGCAAAGATCTCTATTCTCTTCCATTCCAGAGACAAACTCTGCCTATAAATGTGGCTTCAGTGAGTGAAACGAGTTCATGTGTCTATCAAAAGATTGCATACAAATATTCATGGCATCTTTATCTATGATAGCCCCAAACTGGAAACAACCCCAGTGTGCATCAACAGAAGAATGGAGGAAAAACAGTGGGACATTTATACAGGGGAGGAAAAGGACATAGTGATTGCTACAATTAGCATGGATCAATCTCACAGCAATAAGGATGAGAGGAAAACTAGACATAAAAGAGAATATTCAATACAATTTCATTTTATCATATGGATCAGGATCAGGTAAAGCCTATGTAGTCATAAAACAGTAATTGTTGTCAGGGTCTAGATATGAACTTGGAAGGAAAACAAGTCTTCTGGGTGCTGGAAATGATCTACATCTGGATCTGGAGTGATAGCTACACACACATATACATATACACAAACACACACATAGGTACATATATACACGTACGTATATACTTATGCATATATACTTATACATATACAGGCACATATATACATATACACGCATGTAAATACATATATATGCCATACACAGACATTCACATATACACACATACATATACATACACACATATACACACATACATATATGTACACACATATATATACATACATATAAAAATATACATGCACATATATACACAAACATGTAAACACACATATACGCATACACAGACACACATATACAATGCATATATACACTTACCTGCAGATATACACATACACATACAAGCATATATACACACATACACTTACACCCATAAATATATGCATACATATGCACATATACCCACATATATACATAAACATACATATATATCCATACACATATACACGTACACACCTATAAATGCACACACACATACGCACATACATATATTCACATGCATGTACACACGTAATAGGGTGCTTCAAAAAGTTCATGGAAAGATTTGTGTTATCTTTTAATTCTATTTTTTCACAAAGTGTTTGAAGTACTCTTGCATACACACGTACACATACAAACACACACACATATATATGTGGTTAGTGGGTGAACAAAACCAACACTATTTTGTGCCCAACCCATCATGTTTACTTCTGCGTATCCTCATCTCTTTGTTTCACTGACCAGTTTTGCATCCACCTTAGGGCAAGCTGTAAAAGGAACATAGGTTTCAAGGAGTGAAAGATATATTACAGCAGGTGGCATCAGTGGTCTGAGCACTGACATCACAAGACCCTCTGCCTCATACATCACCTGGTGAATGATGCTATCAAACTATTTTTCTTAAGATGTTTTCCTCAAGTTATTTTTAGTAACAGGGGCTTTTGCTATGTAAATGTTGTCCAACCCAGACAGGCAGAGCTCTGAGCTGCTGTAGATATCTGATTCTTTACTGCATGCAGCTTTCCTTTAAGTAAGTCACCCACGATAATTAATATTTCTGATTAAGGAATGGAACTGTTTGTTTCCTTCTCTGGTCAAAAAGTACATTCTCAATTTGGAGAGCATTACATTTGAACCCCTTTCTCACACATACACACACATACACACACAGGCACATATACACATGCATATGCACACATGTACACATACACACATGCATGTACACATACTCTCACACACATACATACCCTTACACACATACATATAAACACACATGCATACACACCTATGTACACACATACATACATGCATACATACACATGTATATGCATACACACATATGTACATGTACACACACAGCTTGATATACATAGAGCTGAACACTCAGGGTTCATATTTGGCCCCCAACTTCTCTGCTACTTTCACCAACATCTGATTCACAGAGCTCCCACAATATGCCTTGCTCTCATTCCACTGAGCTGCGGATAAGAGACTCTTTATCCAGTTGTCTGTCAATGGACATTTAGGTTGGTTCCGACTCTTGGCTATTGTAAACAGAGCTGTGATAAACATGAGAAGGCAGGTATCCCTTTGACATGATGATTCCTATTCCTTTGGGTATACACCCAGCAGGGGGATTGCTGGGTTGTATGGCAGTTCTATCTGTAGTTGTTTGAGAAACCTCCGTACTGTTTTCCATAATGACTGTACTAGATGCAAAAATCCTCAACAAATATTAGCAATCAGAATACAATACCACATCAGAAAAATTATGCACCATAATCACGTAGGGATGCAGAGCTGATTCACCATATGCAAGTCAATAAATGGGATATACCACATCAACAACATCAAGGACAAAAAACCACACGATTATCTCAATAGATGCAAAAAAGGCATCTGCACTTCCTGCTGCACAGACTCCTGGACACTGCTGCAAATTCTTCTATCCTGCTGGTTCCAAGTCACTTCTAAGTTCTATGCAGGGGTCTATCTTAGAGGGAGAAGTGCTGGGAGGATGAGAGTCCACCGTAGCAATAACTACATGTGGGGAGTCAGCAGGAGGAGAACTTTTAAAGAGATGTTTCCATGGGATTTGTTGGTAAACTCTGGAAGTCTTAGCTCGTGTTTTCTTTCTTTTTTTTTTTCTTTTTGTCATTTTTTTTGTGACCGGCAACGGATCGCAACCCTCAGTGTCGCGCCCGTACCGGACCGGGACCTGCAATGAGATCGCAACCCTCGGTGTCGCGCCCGCACCTCGCTCAGCCAGTGAGCCGCTGGTCTGTATGTGGGATCCGAACCCTCGGCGGGAGCGCCGCCACGCTCCCAAGCGGCGCACTGTAGCAGTGCGCCACCGGGCCGGCCCTTAGCTCGTGTTTTCTAACAGACAAACAAAATCACTTCTACTAAGACTTTTCATTTTATTTTATTTGTAAAAGAGCACCTAACACAACAAAACACCATGGCCATCATTGATGTGACTGAGAATAGTATTCTTTTGATCTCTTTGCATCACAACTTTTGAATAGTATCTAAGTAATTTATGTCTTCAAAACTGAATTTTGCTTTAGAGTTTTGTCAATGCCTAGAATTTTATGAAGATTTATTTCCTTGCAATTTAATCATGTAGCACTCCTTTTATTAAAACCACAAATCCCACAATGTAGAAGAATACTCAGTTTGTGATTCATTATGCCTATGTGCAGAATTGTAAAGATATACACACAATTTAATAAAAATATATATGCATTATATATATATATATA
>NW_007739870.1:19632-20879 GCF_000696425.1 Galeopterus variegatus
TTTTTTTTTTTTTACATTCTGAAAGAATTAGAAATTTGCCTGTGCTTATATCTCCACTTAATACTCCAAACCCTCTGCCTATCCTCTCTTTCCTGCCCTTTGCCTTTGGAGGCCTACTTGTATGGAATGAATTAAAAAGTTCTCTTGTAAGTAGGCTTGCCGTTGGCTTAAGCCAGTAGTCCTAGCAGCATGAGGCTGGAGGGAGGAAGGAGAGTAAGGTTGGGGCAAGAGTTCTCCAGGCTCCCTCCTGTTAGCTGCTACGGGTTGGTGCACTCCCTTTCCCAAGACCTGGCTCTTGTCTGTTAGCCCTGTCCACATAGCTCCCCTCTTGGGATTCATGTAACTGCCCCTTCCTCTTGCAACTTCAAGTCAAGAAGTAATGACTCCCCAGTGGAGCTAACCTTGGTTTCTTGAACTATCTCTCGTTGGCTTCCTTAGATCCTGCACACACATTTGTAAATAGCTTCCATACTTTCCTCAGTTCCTCATCTTGAGAGTATTCTATTTTCTTCTGGTGTTCCGACTGATAAAATGCCAAGAATGGCTATGCAAAGTTTATAATCATATGTCAAAATAAGTTTCAGAGGTTTATTTTGTTGATATAATTCATAGTGCTTTTGAGTTGAGAAATGAATAAGAGTTAGTTGTAACGCATGTGACCAAAGAGGAAAGAATTTGTCGTGAAAGTGTGTCCCATTGAGTCAGCCTCCACAGGTTGATGCAGTGCAATATTCTAATAAGTTGCTAACAGCTATGGTCACATGATAGCCATCTGAACTACATCAGAGCATAGAGCCAAGCCAGATCTTACTAAAGGAAAAGTAGAATGATTCAAATTCAGAAACACAGGGAGCTCAACATCATATCAACACAGTTAATTTTCTTGCCCCAATTTTGAATCTGGACTTCTTACTTTCTTTGTATACCCAGCCATTCTTGTCTGTCTCCAATCCCCAACATTGTTCTCTCTGTCCTGGGCCTTATCTTTTCCAGGTGGGACAACATGTTCAAACCAGTTTCTCTAAACATGGCTAACAAGCTCATATTTGTGACTACGGTCATTCATGCATTTAAAAAATATTTGATGTCTGTGCTAGTCATCATACTGATACAGTAGTGATATAATAATAAAGGAGACATTTCCTGCATTTGCTTGTAAATTTGCACAAGGAACTTACAAGCAAATGCAGGATGCAATTAAGTAAATGTGTAACTAAAAATCAGTAGAATAAATATTATGAGGAGAG
>NW_007739870.1:22478-24550 GCF_000696425.1 Galeopterus variegatus
AAGAATAACCGTGTCTCTATACTGCTAGAATTAAAGTTTTAGAAACGGTTTGCTCAGTTCCTTTGAAAATTTTGTTATAATATGCATTGCACTGAGGCCTTAACTGGGGGAGAATAGACGTCTTAACGATAAGTCATCTGCTCCACAAAGTGGAAAAACCCTTCATTTGTTCAGGTTTTATTTTATGTCCTTTTAGTGTAGTTTTAGGGTTATCTTAATGAAAGATCAGTTTTGGGGAGAGTATTTCTTCGGTTTTTCCATTACATGTGATATTTGCTTTATGTTCTTGAAATTTTTATATAGCCTTTAACAAGTTCAGAAAGAGTTCTATATCTGGCATTCTGAAACACATTTTTTTTTCCCACTATAATTATGAAGTAAAGGTTATCGAATGCCTTTTCAACATCAAGATGATTTTTTGTTTCTGTTTCAACCTACTACTGGTGTATTTATAATATGAAACTATCTTTCATTTCTAGCATAAACCCGATTTGATTATAATGTATTATTTATTCTAACGTACATTTGCATTTGGGTAGTAGATATATTTTTGGCAGCTAATATTTTATGTAGAATTGTTTCACCTGCCCTAATATATCTAGCATCTTCTTTAGTTTTTATCACCTTATTCATTTTTGGTATTAACATTCTGATAGTCTTTTCACTCATTTCTCTTTCTTTGGGCCATCATAAATACTTTTCCATTTTATGTAAACATTGTATAATACAGACTTTTCTTGAAATTTTAGCAGAATGTATCTGTGAAAACACATGAGCCAGTAACTGTCATGGGTGTGTATGTGATGCATGTGTGTTCCTGCATGTGTGTCCATGTGTGCAGGCACATGGCAAGGAGAAGATTTTGAACACCATTATAAAATTTTTAATCCTTGGTCATGTCATGTTTCTCTGTTTCTCATTATGTTTCTTTATATTTTAGAATTTTCTGAAAAATTTAACCATTTAATGTAGGTTTTCAGATTTATTTGAGTCTAACTGTACAGAAAGTTTAAAATATATTGACTCTTTACATAGTTTTGAATCCCTTTGATAACTTAACCCTATAAAAATCTGTTTCTTGTTTATCTGCATGAAATTTTAAAATCAGTATATGCAACATTCTCCCTATATTATTAGTCTTCTCAAACAAACAGTTTTCCATGCTGATATTAAAATTTTTAAAATATTTTTATTCTATTTCATTTTTGCCTTCTCTTTAATATTTTCTTTCTTGGTTTGTTTCTTTATGTTTAATGTGTTGACATTTTTCTTGCTTCTGAGTTTAGAATTAGTTTGTTTTCTGATAAGTGTTTTAGAAGTTATGTATTTCCCTCTGAATTCTACTTCCTTCTGTATACTTCCCTCCTGTGCATCTCCCGCTGAGCTCTGCCAGCTTCCCACAAAGTTTGATATGTGGAACTTATACTCAATTCTTGCTTGATAGTTATACCCTGGCCATCACTCCAGAAACCGTGGAGGCCTGTCTTTCTGTCATCCCTTCAAATTTGCCCCCTGGTATGTGATATGTCATATCTCACTGCCTATTAAGAGTCAAGCTCTCATTTCAATAGTGAGACATAAACTAAGAGTGGGATGAAAAAGAGCTGAAACCAAAAGTCACTTTATACAAAAACTCTCACTGGGATGAAAAAGAGCTGAAACCAAAAGTCTCTTTATACAAAAACTCTCAAATTTCCTGAAAAGCTCCCTTACTTTTTGTCCTGGTCTGTTCAGGCTGCTATAACAAAGTACCATAGACTGGGTAGCTAATAAACAAAAGAAATTTGTTTCTTACAGTCTGGAGGCTGGGAAGTCCAAGACCCAGGTGCCAGCAGATTCAGTGTCTGGCAGGGACCTGCTTCCTCATTCATAGATGGTGCCTTCTAGCCATGTCCTCACGGGGTGGAAGGGGCAAGGGAGCTCTATGAGGTCCATTTCAAAAGGACATTAATCCCATTTATGAGAGCTTCTCATGACCTAATCACTGCCCAAAGGCCCTACCTCAGAACACCATCACCTCGGGGGTTAGAATTTCAACATATAAATTTGCAGGGACACAGACATTCAGACCA
>NW_007739870.1:25229-25675 GCF_000696425.1 Galeopterus variegatus
CATCACCTCGGGGGTTAGAATTTCAACATATAAATTTGCAGGGACACAGACATTCAGACCATAGCACCTTTTCATCTCTCAGGGCTTTATGATTTACTCATTCTTCAGATATGTAGAGAACACCTACCATGTACAAATATAACTACAATAAATCTTCAAAGACAGATAATCAGTGATTACTTCCCCTTGGAAGTACTGTATTTGTATCCACAGTAGAATTAGTAGGGACAGAGAAAAGATAAGAATTCTAAAGTAAAACTAGGCTGCCATAGTAGCAGTCACATTGACCTAAGCAGAGTCATTTTCTAATGTGAATTCTATTATGATATCTAATGTACATTCTACGGTTGTACATTTAATCAGGAATTTAACTGATATCACCAGCTAAGACATTGATTGTTATAACTTGGAAAATGATTGATCATCTCATTTCCCTTTGATTCTGA
>NW_007739870.1:25910-33504 GCF_000696425.1 Galeopterus variegatus
TAAGACATTGATTGTTATAACTTGGAAAATGATTGATCATCTCATTTCCCTTTGATTCTGATTACATGATGCTTTCCAGACTAGTTTTTCAACTTACTGAAAACTGAATCGTAGTCTGATTTTACATTACTGTATCTGTAAGGCATTACCTTATAGGCAAGATTTTTAAAAGAATAAATAAAATTAGGTATTAAACAAAATTCTAATTGTGAACTTTGGCTGGTAAATGTAACATGGTAAGTTAACTACTAAATCAATAATTTTTTCTGGTGATATTTTTCTTTTTCTTGATGTATTTAATCATTCCTTAATTAAATAATGAAATACCATGCATGTTCACCTAAGATACACATTGCGAGAACTTGGATAACTACTGTCTGTGTTGCAATCTAGCTAGCAGCATTGGCAATCTAGTTATGTGAAATATTAATCATGCAATATCAGCAGGATATTTTGAGGCCCGCAATGAAAAATTAAAAAAGAAAAGACATTAAATATAATTAAGTATAAGTGCTCACAAAGGAGATTAAAAAGCCAGTGTATTTAAAATCCTATGATCATAAAGCAAGAAAGTGCTTGAAACAAACAAGCAAACCACTTGAAAAGGCATGTCAAAAAGACACAGGAGGCAGCCTGAAGGAGTTCTACTCACTAAATCTAGGANAAAGCCAGTGTATTTAAAATCCTATGATCATAAAGCAAGAAAGTGCTTGAAACAAACAAGCAAACCACTTGAAAAGGCATGTCAAAAAGACACAGGAGGCAGCCTGAAGGAGTTCTACTCACTAAATCTAGGACTGGATTCTACTGAAGGACAAACAAAATAAAACAAAATGAAAAGAGTCTGCAAAGAACACTGTTGGGATATTTGACAAAGTTGGAATGTGAATGGTAGATTAAAGTAGTATATCCAGGGTATAAACCTTCTGAATGTGATAACTGTACTGCAGTTCCATAAGAAAATGAGAAAACGCTATTCTTAGGAAATGCACATTGAATTATTAAAGGAGGGGGAGCAAAATGTGTTCAACTCTCAGACCTCTACAGAAACAAAAAGACACTATGGAAAATGTTCAAAAAATGGGTGGATCTGGCCAATGATTATTTGGAGGTTTGTTATCTATTTTCCAATTTTTCTAAAAGTATAAAACTATTTCAAAATAAAATCAAAATAAAAAAAATTTAATGTTGCTTTGCTCCCCACGGATTTGTCACCTCTCTTCCCCTGGGTGGTGGATCCACAAAGGACTACCCAAAGCCCATCTCTTATGAGCAGTGAGAAGCCCCGAAGTGGTTAATCTCCCAGAACCTTCAAGAGAGAGGCATTCCTTCCATATGGGAAATTAACCACGAATTGGGGTTCTCTTCCCACATCTATTCTCCAGATCAGAAAGTTACAGGAAGAGAACATAGATGGGGTTATAGTTTAACAATATAGGCTGGTAACATTCAGTAAAACAAGCAAAGTGACATTCTATAAGGCAATTTAAGTGATCCATCAACAAAAACTTGATCTTAGCAAACATTCCTTCTCCCTGTACAGCTTCCCAGTATCTTCACATATCAATCAGTACCTTGTTTGTCTTGGAACCAGCAGCCTTGCTGTGTTACAATTATTTATCTTACAACAGAGATTATAGCCTGTGGAAAATTTTCTGTTTTTTGCAAGGTCAACATTTTATACGTACTTTAAAAAGTTAGACTAAACCTGAAAGTACAAGAAACTAGGCCCTGTGAAATATATTTGCTTTATAGTATATGCCACAATTTAAAAATCACCTTATCTCCTTTTCTCATGTTATGAAAAGCAAGTAACAGAATCCTCACTGACAGAGCTGAGTTCACAGTTTGCTGAGTCAAGTGTGATTGTCACCAGCATAGCACATCCACCCTGTACAGGACAGCTGCAGGAAATGGTAGCTGTCACAGGTGCAGCAAGACTTCCTTGTGCTTCTCATACTAGCTGTGGTTTTGTTCTGCTGGCAGACACTGCCTTTATATAGTTCTTGCATGATGAGTGAAATCGATCAAAAAACTTTTAGTTATTAAATGAAGTGAAGTTAAATTAAAATAGCATACAGTGCTACTTTGCAAAACACATGTGAGTGAGTGTGTATGCATAATGCTCCTTCTTGGTTTACCCATGCTAAATGTGTATCTAACCTGGTTAGATGCTACCTTAACCTGGTTAACAACTAGTCATTATCTGAAAACAGCTAACCAGAGATGAAAAAAGAGTAATAAAAGAAACTCAAACAGCTTTTCAAGTACTCCTAGACAAATGCCAACCCTTTGGCTGTAATAGGAATTTCTCAGAGTCAAGCATTTTCTTTTGAGTCATTAACCCCCAATTTTATGTCTCTAGTCCATGTCAGTGTACTTGCAAAGGGATCTTTCAGGGTTTTGGCAAAGGCCTTAAACTCCAAGCATAACATAAAAACAAAGGCAGCCAAAACATGCATATCCTAACAGCAATGCTCCAAGATTGTAAAATTTTTCTGCCAGTTCATTGCTCACTTTATACATAAAAAGTTGAGATGTTAAGATACCAGAAAGTGATAAAATCATGGCATTTTTCTCTCTACATGTGTGAAAGGGGATGGGGCTTCCCCTCACCTCAAATCAAAGGAAAGGAGGTTCTAAGAGCATCTTCGGAGGGCTTGGCATATGCCCCTGGAGTGAGAGACATGGCTACTGATACTTGACTCGTACCAACAAAGCCTAAAGGCAAGAGGCTTGGACTGGAGCTGTCACCTGAATGCTTGAAAAGCAAAGAAAAGTGACTGTGTGGGGGCCAGCTAGTACTTTCACAGTGGGAGGACACATTCGAGTTTGGGGGAACCAAATATGACCTTTCAGATGGTGGCTGGCTTGGAGTTCCCTTAAAAGGAATCCCATTCAAGAGAGTACATGGTGGAGGAAAGAGACTCCACCATAAAGATAGGCCCGAGGAAGCCCAGGGGCCAAAGGGTACATTTTAGCCATGAGTAAGAGGAGCTCATGCCAAATTACAGATGGAGGACCCCAGCTGGGGACATTCACCAGGCCAGCAAATAGGCAACTGAAGAAGCTGAGCTTTGCTGCATCTGTCATACTCACGGCCACTAGTGCCAGGTTGTAGCTACTACTATGTTAGAAGGTGTCACCCCTCACCACCCCCCGACTCACTATCCTGAACCTCATCCTGGGGAGCTTGAGTGGAAACCCAAAGAACACGGGGAGGAAACTGTGAGGAAAGGAGCTGGCCAGACCCCATTCCTCCTGTGCAGAGTTCCAAGCCTGAAGCAGGCCAGACAGGGACAGGGAAAAGTTTAAAGGGACCAGAACTTGCGATTTTGACTGTGTACCAGAGGGGACTATATAAAACCTGAAATGAGACTGTGCTTGTGACTAAAAGGGAGTGGGAAAGGTACATGGCCTGCCTGAATTTCTTCCCAGGGGCTGAGAAGGACGGGTCTGCTGAGTGTATTAACATGGAGTGGTCAGAGAACAGAGCTGGCTTCTGCCTGCGCCTCTGCATACAGCGTTTTCAATAAAGTGGTTTAATCCTTTCTATCTTCATCTGGGGAGTCCTGCAGAAAATTCACTCTCAGGATCCGCAGGACTGAGTTCTTCATTATCTTAATCTTGTCTTCCTCTTAGAATCCCTGTTACAGTGAAGAGGACCAGTACCCACTGCTAGGTGATGCAACATGGTGCTACAGACACCCCCCAGTACTCCCACCTCTGGGCTCTTGAAACCAACATTAGTTATCGTGCTTACCACTGCAAGATCATTGTTCTGGTGAAATAAATCAGTTCGTGAAAATTCTTTCTAACGTATCACCTAAGTTTTAGCTTAGGACATGGTGCCCTTCATTGTGCATCCCTACATGCCTGTCTCATGTAATGATCTCGTCCTACTCCTCCCATGGGCACCGTTTTCTCCAGCCCCTTCTGAACTACAAAATAGATCGTGTTCATGACTCTGAGGCATCATGCATTCTGCTGGCTCTATCTAAAATGGTCTCTCCCCTTCTTCAAATTGCATCTTATCCTACCATACGCAGTTTACGCATCACTATTTCATAAACTCTTACCCAGCATTGGGTTCTGACTAATGTGATCAGTCCTCCCATTATAATCTGCGGTTTTCTATACAGTGGCCCTTACTATACTCTGCCAGAAGGAACGACTTACTGATTCTCTCTCCCTTACCATGCTTCATGCTCTCCTACGTCTTCCTGAGATTGCATTTCAGCACCATGCGTGACACCAATGACGTGTTTGTTGAATAGATGAATGAAGGAACGATGGGTGAGTGATTTTATTAATGCAGTATATTTTTATTATTTACAGCAATAACTTATGTTCAATAATGCTTCATAGTTTGCATAGTGTTTCATACTCATTATCTTATTTATTTCTAACTTTACCTTGTACAAAAGAAGAATCCAAAGCTGAGAAGTTAAAAAGCTCATACAACGTATAAAGCAGTATTTCTTTTTTCCTTTGTGACAATCACAACTTTACAAAATTTGGAATTACAGTGTAAAAAACTTTTTCCTTCCAGATCTACTTGAAAGTCAGTGGCCAACCCAAAGCCCCATCAACTCTGAATACGTTAGTGTTTTAACAAGGAAAATACATAGCAAAACACTACCATCAAAGTAGTAATATAGATATGTTACTACTTTATAATCTTCAGGCCCCAGACAAGTTTTGCCAGTTGTACAAATGATGTGTTTTGTAGCAAAAGATCAGAAACAAGCCTTGAGGTTGGTTGTCACAGCTGCTCAGTCTTCAGTCTGCAGGAGTTCCTGTCTCCCCATGAATATCATGGTCCTGATGCCTTTGAATAATAAAGACCCATTATTTAGCAGAGCATTTCTCAGTTTGGGTTTGTCTGATGCTTACGTGACCTGATTCAGGGTATGTGTCTTTGGCACTGTGTTCTCATTTTGACCTCAAGTGCATTGGGTTCTGACTAATGTGATCAGTCCTCCCATTATAATCTGCGGTTTTCTATACAGTGGCCCTTACTATACTCTGCCAGAAGGAACGACTTACTGATTCTCTCTCCCTTACCATGCTTCATGCTCTCCTACGTCTTCCTGAGATTGCATTTCAGCACCATGCGTGACACCAATGACGTGTTTGTTGAATAGATGAATGAAGGAACGATGGGTGAGTGATTTTATTAATGCAGTATATTTTTATTATTTACAGCAATAACTTATGTTCAATAATGCTTCATAGTTTGCATAGTGTTTCATACTCATTATCTTATTTATTTCTAACTTTACCTTGTACAAAAGAAGAATCCAAAGCTGAGAAGTTAAAAAGCTCATACAACGTATAAAGCAGTATTTCTTTTTTCCTTTGTGACAATCACAACTTTACAAAATTTGGAATTACAGTGTAAAAAACTTTTTCCTTCCAGATCTACTTGAAAGTCAGTGGCCAACCCAAAGCCCCATCAACTCTGAATACGTTAGTGTTTTAACAAGGAAAATACATAGCAAAACACTACCATCAAAGTAGTAATATAGATATGTTACTACTTTATAATCTTCAGGCCCCAGACAAGTTTTGCCAGTTGTACAAATGATGTGTTTTGTAGCAAAAGATCAGAAACAAGCCTTGAGGTTGGTTGTCACAGCTGCTCAGTCTTCAGTCTGCAGGAGTTCCTGTCTCCCCATGAATATCATGGTCCTGATGCCTTTGAATAATAAAGACCCATTATTTAGCAGAGCATTTCTCAGTTTGGGTTTGTCTGATGCTTACGTGACCTGATTCAGGGTATGTGTCTTTGGCACTGTGTTCTCATTTTGACCTCAAGTGGTGCACGTTGTTGGTTTGTCTACACACTGGTGAAGTTTGCTTTGATTATGGAGTAAGGTGATATTGTCCAGGATTTTCCACCGCTAAGCTTTTTTTTTCTTCTTTATAATTAAAATATTTTGTGGGAATATACTTTGAAAATATGTAAATATCCTGTTCCTCATCATGCTTTCAAACTATTAACTTGTTTTCATCTATACGAACTCAGGGTATCCTTTTCTATTCAATGGGTCTTTTTTGTCTTTTTCCGTGTCCGGCAATGGATCGCAACCCTCAGTGTTGCCCCCGTACCGGACCGGGGACCGGCAATGGGATTGCAACCCTCGGTGTTGCTCCCGCGCCTCGCTCAGCCAGTGAGCGGGAACCGGTCTGTATGTGGGATCCGAATCCAGTGCGCCACCAGGCCGGCCCCTCAATGAGTCTTAAACTATTACTCTCATTACTTATTTGGATGCCCCAGTGGTCCTTGAGTTGACCCATGCAGTTCCTTCAAACTGGCTTCTCAGTGCTTTTATTATTTCCATCTTAATTGGATCACTTCTTTGTCTTCTGGCAAAACAAAATTTTTCAGGTGTAACTTACAAGTTTTTTTTTTTTCCCCAGCCTGAAGCTTTCTCCATAGAGTCTAGCTTCTTCACAGTAGAAAACGGGCACTAGGTGGTCTCATTCCTACCAGATGACATCTTCTCAGTCTCGTTCAGCAGACAGAGCTTGAACACACACACATAAGTACACATTTACATTTATTTGTATTTCTATATCTATCCACGTGCTTTGAAAACCATGAGTTTACACCAACACACTGAACTGCAGTCTGACATCACAAGAGGTTTATTCTAATCTCCTTCTTTCCACTGTTGTTAACTCCCTTCAGTGACAATAAACAAACCTAGTTTGAGTTATCCATAAGGTAATTAATTTTTTGGTCACTCCCCTGTAAATAACCAACTTCCTGTCCACAGCCACCCGCTTCCCTACACGAATGTCCCCTCAACCTGCTTGGGTTTCAACCTCCCGGCCAGGCCACCCTGGGGAGGGCAGTTTCTTCTCACTGCTGGGGCTCTGACACCCACCAATGGACAGTGTCCTCGCACAGGGGCCCCACCCCCACACTCGCACGCTGCTTCCCCTGTGGCCACCAGGGCTGCCTGTTCCCCCCTGTCGGAACAGGTGCCCACCTTGCTTTAGGCCACAGAATGGAATTAGCTTGAGTTGTTCCGCACATGAAGGGTAGGGAGGGGAAGAGACACAGGAAGAGGGGGAGGACCTATTAAGTGGTTTTAAGTAGCAGATCAAAAGAAATATAGGACTTTCAATTCCAATTTGATTGCCCTTCAAACAACTCCCTGGTTTTTGTGCAATTGTAGAAGCTAAAAGGCCTCAGTTGGCTTAATCTAGTGAGGCATGAAATAGCCAGATGCCTTAATGCGTTTGATGGCCGATTTTAGAAACAGCAAAACACTCCTTGGTTTTTCTTAAAAGAGTGTTCATATTGAAGAGTCCCAAAGCATTAGTTACCCAAGTTACTTATAATTTTTCCTTCAGTGAACATTTTTGTATGAAAAATACAATAATTTCCTTTAGAGAAATTCCTGGAATTGAAATTAATTGCTGACTCGAAGAGTGAATAATTTTTAAGCTCTCTCTCTATATATATACTATACATATATATATATATGTAAAGTATATGTAGTGTGTGTATGTATATAGTATATATATATATAAAGCTATATATAGTTTATATATAGTATATAGTGTGTGTGTGCATATA
>NW_007739871.1:0-3123 GCF_000696425.1 Galeopterus variegatus
CTCCCGAGTGAGCCACGGGCCGGCCCTGTACTTTAAAAAATTTAATCAAATAATTACCCTTCTGTTGCTCTTCATTCCTCCTGAACTTTCATGCCTCAATCTGGGGTCCTTTCTCTTCAACCTACAGAACTTGCTTCAGTATTTTTTGCAGTGTGATGTGCCAATGACAAATTATTACAGCTATTGTTTGGCTAAAAATTTCCTTATTTCTTCATCAGTTTTGAAGAAATTTTTACGGGTATAGAATTCTAGGTTAATAAAGTTGTTATTGTTGTTGTTTTTAAACTTCTGTTTTCCATACTTTGAGCTGAATAGTCAGCTCTAAGTCTTACTGTTGCTCTTTTGAAAGTTATGTATGTCTTTTCTTTTTTTTTTTTTTTTTTTCCTTTTTGTCTTTTTTTCATGTCTGGCATCAGATCACAACCCTCAGTGTCGCACCCGTACTGGACCGGGACCGGCAACGGGATCGCAACCNAAAAAAAAAATCTGAATATTAAAAAAAAAAAATTTATATCTTTTTTAGTTTGGTAAATTTTGCTTTCTGTATTTTGAGACCATATTCATTATGTGCATACAAACCTAGGATTGTTATATCATCCTAATTGACTGGCCCTTTTCTTTTTTTTTTTTTTCTTTTTTCGTGACCGGTAAGGGGATCGCAACCCTTGGTGTGGTGTCGCCCGCACCGTGCTCAGCCAGTGAGCGCACCGGTCATCCCTATATAGGATCCAAACCGTGGCGGGGGCGCCGCTGCGCTCCCAAGCATGACACTCTCCCGAGTGCGCCACGGGGTCAGCCTCGTTTTCTTATAATGACATATTTTTCTTCATTTTCTCTTCATTTCTCTTAATGCTTCTTACCTTGAAATTTATTTAGTCTGATGTTAGTTTAGTCATACCACCTTCCTTTTGGTTGATGTTTGCATGGTGTATCTTTTTGTAGTCTTTTACTTTCAGTCTGTCTATGACCTTATATTTAAAGTATGTCTCTTGTAAAAGCTTTGTAAGTAGATCTAGTTTTAAAAATGTACTCAGAAATCTTTGTCTTTTAATTGGATTGTTTATTCCATTTACACATATAATGTTATTACTGATATTACTGAGTTCAAATATGCCATCTCAATATT
Source organism: Galeopterus variegatus (assembly GCF_000696425.1). Lineage (NCBI taxonomy): Eukaryota > Metazoa > Chordata > Mammalia > Dermoptera > Cynocephalidae > Galeopterus > Galeopterus variegatus. The sequence continues at coordinate 1,127 of NW_007739871.1, forward strand.
AGTTTTCTATATGTGCTCTCTAGTTCTCTGTCTCTTTACTTCAACTTTCTGGCCTTCTTTTTTAAAATAAACCAGCACTTTTTATTATTCTATTTAATCTCACCATCTTACATGTTGCTATTGTTGTCATATGTTTTACTTCCTTGTACAGCAGTCCCCCCTTTAAAAAAAAAAAAGATGACAAGTAAGGGGATCTTGACCCTTAACTTGGTGTTGTCAGCACCACGCTCTCCCAAGTGAGCCACAGGCCGGCCCTAGCAGTCCCCTTTTATTCACAATTTCACTTCCCATGGTTTCAGTAACCTGCTGTCAACCATGGTCTGAAATATTAAATGAAAAATTCCAGAAATAAACACTTCATAAGTTTTAAATTGTGCACTGTTCTGAGTAGAATGATGAACTCTCCCACCATCCTGCTCCATCCTGGCCAGGATGTGAATCATCCCTTTGTCCAGCATATCCATGTGTACACAATACCAGCCCATCAGTCACTTAGCAGCCGTCTTGGTTATCAGATCAACTGTCACATGTAGTGTATGTAGGGTTCGATACCATCCATGGTTTCAGGCATCAAATGGGGCTCTTGGGACATATCGCCTGCAGATAAGGGGGGACTACTGTATTAAACTCCACAGACATAGATATTATTGTAGTTTTAAACATTCTATACTTTATTTTGTTACTATTATTACTTTGGGGGCTGGACAGTGTGGGGATCTGAACCCTTGACCTTGGTGTTATCAGCACCATGTTCTAACTGGCCAGCTCAATATTCTATACTTTAAAAGATTTTTTTTTTTTTTTAAGATGACNTTTTGACTTTAGGTTTCAACAGCCTACTTATGGTGTGCCTATGTGAGGTAGTGGCTGTTGTGATTGCTGTTGTTTTGTTTAGTTTTGTTTTTGGTGTTCTGGTTGGGGTTTGTTGAGTATCTTGAATCTGTAGGTTAATGTTTTTCATCAGTTTTGGAAAACTCTCAGCCATTATTTCTTCAGTATTTCTTCTCCTTTATTACCACTACCTCTTTCCTGGTATGCCAGATATATCTATGTTGTATTGCTTAATCCCAGATGTTCATTACTACTTGGTTCTGCTCTTTCTATTCTTTTTTCTTTTTTTTTTTTAAAAAAAAAGATGACTGGTAAGGGGATCTTAACCCTTGACATGGTGTTGTCAGCACCACGCTCAGCCAGTGAGTGAACCGGCCATCCCTATATGGGATCCGAACCCGGGGCCTTGGTGTTATCAGCACCGCACTCTACCGAGTGAGCCACGGGCCGGCCCTCTATTCTTTTTTCTGTCTGGAATTGTGTTGGACTATTTTTCAATATTGGATATTGACTTGTCCCAAAGTTCACCAATCCTGGCTTCTATATCCAGTCTGCCATTAAACCTATTCAATTTGTTATTAATTTCAGATTTTGTGTATTGCCATTCCTAGAATGTTCATTTGATTCTTTTTTATAATCTCATTCTGTGTTGAAATTCTCTATATTTTCATCTATTTTGTTCATCTTTTTCTTAATTTTCTTTAACGTATTTATAATGATGTTCTTACAGTCCTAATCTACTGACTTGAATATCTGGATCATTTGTAGGTCTGCTTTGTTTGTTTTTCCTCCTGATTCTTAATTTTCCTGGTTCTTTGCATATTTATATATACATATGTGTTTTGTATGCTGCACATCGTATATAAAAAGGAATATTGTGTCTGAAGTTGATGTTCTTTTTTCCAAAGAGAAAAAGAATCTGTATCCTCTGCTAGTTATACTGAGTGAGGATCAAGTCTCCTGAAACCAATCAGGAACTGATCTGAGTCAGAGCTAGTTTGCACTTTTACTTAGATTCCATCCACCTCTGTTTTCCAGTCTCTTGAAGGAGATACCTTTTTGTTTCAGGCCCTACCTCTATAGGATCCAGTTGTACCCAATGGCTCTTTATTGACACTCAGACCCTCAGTAATGTCATCCAGGCTTTCATGGCTTTTTTTTTTTTT
>NW_007739871.1:3937-13010 GCF_000696425.1 Galeopterus variegatus
CTTTATTGACACTCAGACCCTCAGTAATGTCATCCAGGCTTTCATGGCTTTTTTTTTTTTTCCTTTTTTGTCTTTTTTTTTTCGTGACCGGTATCGGATCACAACCCTCAGTGTTGCGCCCATACCGGACCAGGACGGCAACGGGATCACAACCCTCGGTGTTGCTCCCGCACCTCGCTCAGCCAGTGAGCGGGAACCGGCCTGTATGTGGGATCCGAACCCTTGGTGGGAGTGCCGCCGCGCTTCCCAAGTGGCGCACTGTAGCAGTGTGCCACCGGGCCGGCCAGGCTTTCATGGCTTTAAGTTCAGTCCTTTGCGCCGCGCTTCCCAAGCGGGGCACTGTAGCAGTGTGCCACCGGGCCGGCCAGGCTTTCATGGCTTTAAGTTCAGTCCTTTGCTCTTGATTCCCAGATCTTTATCTCCAGCCTTGACCTTTCCCAGCAGGAAAAAAAGCCACGTTCAAACAGGATACTTAAGAAAAGTTTAACAAAGGGAATCTATGGAAAGGTGTGAGCAGGATTAAGAAAAACTAAAAGGGATGATGAAACTCCCTGGGGCTAGCAACAGATGGAACTGTTACCACTCCTGGGCCTGAAGGGGTAGAGGGGAGTATTTACTAGTCCTAGAGAGTAGCTGTATTTGGTGAGCCTTTGGTAAAGGAGCTGTGGCCTTAGGTAGAGGGACCCACCCTGCTAATCCACATTACCCAGTAGGTAAGGATCTGGGAGAATAAATCTCACCTTCTCCCTTTCTTTGATCTCCTGCCAGAACCTTCCATTGAACAAACCCAATTGGCAATTAGAAGACAAGGGACATCACTGATACAATCCATAAAGGTCACCCTTTGAGACACAGAGGGAAAGGTAGTGAGTGCATCTGGAATGGTCAAATGGAAGCACTCATATATCCAACAAATTTCTACTCATGAATGACTATTAGGCATCTCAATAGATGGATATGGTAGGGCATGAAGTAGATTGGAAAGGAAACCTGTGAACCGGGTGCAAAACTAAAGATCACGGAGAATAGTGACAGGGAGGGTTAGCAAATTATAGCAAAGAATAGTGGTAGAGTGACATATATACCGAACCTCAAAAGAAGTGTTTTTAAGTGAGAATGGTAGAATAATGATCTGGAAGAGGCATTGGGTCGGTGGAAGCATGTGGGCCCTACAGAATGTGGGAGCATAAAAGAATAAGTACCATACACTTGAGATGGCTACAGGGAAAGTAGGGTCTTTGTGGGAAGAACCAGGTGCCAGTCATGACCAGAGAGTAAAGGGAACTTTCAACAATGGCATTTGCTTACTGTTGTCTCAGAGGGCATGGTTGGAAGGCTTGGGCAGAGTAGGAAAGGGCTGGGAAGCACTGAGCACTAAGTTGTTTTAAAGTATAGAAACAACTTAAAGGTGTTCAACTGGTGGTGACACTGTCCCCCAAAGGGTGTGGGGAAACATAACCAGTGTTTTTGACTTCTACAATGACTGAAGAATGTTAGGTTAGCAGCATTTGAGATTGAGGGAACAGGAATGCCAACATGCTGCAGGGCTCAAGACAGTGCAGCACAAATGTTCCTCCCCAAAATGCAAATAATGTCCCCCATCAATGATGAAAGAAGCTTACATCTTACATCACCAGGGAATACAGAAACGTGACACATGGTGGTATTAACAGGTCTCGAGGATCCAAATGGAATGCTGAGGTCACATTCAGGCAGTCACAGTGTCCTTGGCTTGTGGTATCCTTAAGAGGGAAGTGGTAATTGCTTTCAGCAGGGACGTAGTAGTTTAGACTTGATATAGTTGGTGCAAGGGAGATCTGCCTATCAGTGGAATATTTTTATATAACAAATTAATACCCTCAAATTTATTTTTTAAATCTTTTGATATTCATTATAAATAGTGTGATGTTACAGAAGAATAGGCTTGAATTGTAAACCGGCTGCCTATCATTCGGCACCCTCAGAGGGTAAGATGTGTAGCCAGTGGTATGCAAACCTCTAAATTTTTCTTAGAAACATTTCTAATTGAACTACTTCATTTGGGAAGAAACTGACAGGGACCAGCTTGAACCCACTGTCATGATTCTGAATACTTCAATATAGAAATACAAAATGTACTTTCATTTCTGTCACTCATGCCATGCAAGTAAATGAATAGATACTTGAAATTTTTATTTTAAATGTAATTGTGACCTTTAGAAATAATAACTGGTTTAAAAGTGGTTATAAAGTGTAAGTGAAATGGACAGCTGATATACTTCAGTTCCTAAAGAACATTTATAAGGAAAAGTTGTTTTATTTTGCAGCTTTCAATCATATTGAAAAGACTTCATCATCTTATATGTGATGAGGCTTTCTGGGCTCCTGACATCTTCATCAAATTTTACTGGCATTTCCTTCTCTTGAGAATGAATGGGCATTTTCTTGCTCTGCACACTCATGAGCTTCACTTCCAGGGGCCCCAATTTTACATAATCCTATGGTGAACAGACAGAGAAGAGAATAGGAGAGGTTATTCAGCAAGTTACCAGCATTTATAGATGAGGTTTTCTTTATTGTAGTTAACTTTTACCTGACAGGTATCATTACCTTCCTAATTGCCTGAATGCTGGATAACACATGAAATATTTGAGAGTGACCATAAATACAAAAACAACAATGCAGTAAACTTATATACCCAGTGGGGTGTAGAAGGCAAGATCTCCCAAAGAACAGGCAGCAAGACTGACCAGCTTGTCTTATGTAGCAAGGGTGGGGAGGAGGGGCCCTGGCTAGACTGGGGAGAGAGATTCTCTTCAAGCTCTTTAATTGGTGAAAGGGTGTTGGTTATATATACATAGGCTTCTGGTGGCCAGGATATAACCACAGCAGAGTTTTCTATGTTATTCAAGAACAAAGGGGAATATTCTGCAAAAGCTGCTTGACTATAAATATTCTAATATTGAGCAAATTCTCCAAGAATTTCACACTTTTCACAGGATCTTTGGTTATTATATAGTTTGGTACATTTTGCCAAACTAACTATAGTCTAAAATATCAACAAACAGAATTAGAGGTCTAATTTAAATGAAGCCCCATGATCAACCTCAAACTGGTTTGACATGGCTCAGGTCCTATCTGACATCCCTTCCTTTGGGAAACCTCCTGCTGTGAATGATTGAATGATGTTCCAAAAGTTCATATATTCGAAACTTAATTCCCACTGTAACTGTTGAGGGTGGGAAATCCTACTATGGTAATTGAAAGGTAGGGCCTTGAAGAGGTGATTGGGTTGTAGGACCATGCCATAGAGAATGGATTAATAACAGTGGTCAACGGCATGGTTCTGAGGGCTTTAAAAGGAGAGCACGTGAGAGTCTCTCTCTCTCTGTGCTCCACAATTTTCTGCCATGTGAAACCCCTGCATTGCTGTAAAGCCACCACCAAATGAGAACCTCGCCAGATGTGTTCCCCGGACTTTGGACTTCTCAGCCTCCAAAACTGTAAGCAATAAATTTTGTTTTCTGTGAAATCACCCAGTTCCAGGTATTTAGTTATAAGCAACAGAAAGGGACTAATATAGTATGTGTAGCAGTTTGTACTTTCCAAAGATGGCCTAATACATGATGCCGACACTCCTCCCTCAAGATATAGCAGCTATGGTCCTTCCCCTTGGGTGAAACTTTGTAACGACATCAACCTTAGAATATGATGGAGGTGACGGTGTATGATTTCTAATGCTAAATCATACAAAGCAATGCAGCTTTCATCTTGGTCTCTGGGATTGCTTTCTCTGGAAGAAGCCAGACACCATAACAAAGGGACACTTAGGTCACCCTGTGGAGAGGCCCATGTGAAGAAGAACTCAGGCCCTCAGCTTAGCCAGCATCAACTTGCAGCCATCTGAGTAAGCCAGCCTGGAAATGGATCCTCCTGCCCCAATTAAGCCTGCAGATGAGTGCAGCCCCAGCCAACAAATGATTGCAATTGCCTGAGACCCAAGTAAGAACTGTCCAGTGGCGCCCTTCCTGAATTCCTAACCAACAGAAGCCCTGAAAGAGAATAGATGATTATTGTTATGAGCCACTAGGTTTGGGGATGATTTGTTATGCAGCATTAGATAACTTACATTGCATGCTAGTAATGGAGGTCTATAAATGAATATATGTAGCAAATTCGGCAAGGGCAGGAGTGAAAATAGTATCTAAAGAGTGATGTAAATGGTGGGCCAACTTTACTAATAATTGCAAATAGAATTTTTCAGTATCCATATCTTAGGTTAATTTTCTCCATTAATTAATGAAACAGCATTCTCAGTAGTCAAGTTATGTTTTCATGAATACTACCTTGAAATCCTGCTCATCCTCATATAGTAAGTATTTCGTATCAGGGCCCCCAAACTCTGTGCTTGAGCTCTCCGCATCTATCTTCACATATCGAACATCTCTGACGCTATCTTCGGTACTAAGATGAAAGGCACTGCTAAGTGGTGAGCTTTCCATTTCTATGGGTTGCAATTTTGACTTCTCTCCTGGGATAAATACAAAGAAATTAATTCTGTATACATTTTGAACAGATAAAAATGCAATACATACTTGGTCACGTTTTTAATTTGAAAGCATTTTGAGAATAAGAAATGTAGAATTTATGTATTAAAGAGGGAGTCTCACTTTTAGAAACTCTTAAGTTGTATTTCCTTCTGTGAGCTGATAAGTTACAGCAATTATATGAGAACCTACATGTGTGCTGGCATTTGGGATGGCTCAGTTGGGCCCCAAGCTCCAGTGAAGACAACACTCCATCCCTCTCCCCTCTCCACCAGTATCTAATTCACTGTGAAACACAGTGACTTCAATTTGAAAATGGAACTAGAGAGAGAGATAGATTAGGATAAGCACTGAAAGGAAAAAGAGAAATCTAGCAGAGCTGGCATGTAACTATTCCCTGAATAACTCTTGTATGTGGGGTGCTTGCCCATAACAGATGCTCGATAAGTGTTTGTTAAATTGAAAAAAGTAATCACCAATATTACAGTAAAATAATACCTAATACCTATATATGTCTCTGACAACTCCAAAGGCATTTCTTTAGGTGGCTCTTCCAGTCCAGCCGCTTGGGTAAGATATAGTCGCCTAAAAGAACAAACACGAAAAACAGTCTGTCAGTCAATAAATATTGTATTACGTGCTCAGTAGTGTCTATCTCTCTGCTAGGTGCTGGAGACACATAGATGAAAAATGACACATAGTTTTTACGCTTGAGGGGCATAAGGCCCACTGGGGTGCAATATAGTCTTAACAGTGTTTTAAAGTGATGGCTTGCACCGTGCTGAGTAATGCTGGGGGCAGAAAGAAGCAGCACTTGTGTTTGCCTCAGGAGTAAGGGAGGGTTTCCTGGAGGAGATGAAACCTGAGCTGAGTCTTGAAGAACCAGGAGATGTTTGCCAGGGGAGAGCTGGTGATGAGGGAAGGGCATTCCAAGATAAAAGAACAACACTTACAGTCCTAGAAATGAAAGTGAGCATGATACCAGACAGGTTGCTGTTGTAGTAATTCAGGTGACGAATGCTAGTGGCCTGAATGGGATGAATTTGAGAAGAAGAGAAAAAGAGAAAGAAAGTGGCAGTAGGAATACAAGATGCCATGTAGGTCCTGGCTTTCACTAAGTGGCATGTTTTAGCTACTGGCCTGGTGAATTGATATGTGTATGCTGTTGTAGCTCTCTGAGCATGTATTCAATTCTGTGCTCTCCTTTTCAGAATGCCCACTGAATTTTCAATTAGAAAATATGATGCCTTGAACCCTCTGTATGGCATTTCCATAAGGTTTGCCTGAAAACAGCATGAAGCAATTGGACCCTCACAGATGTGCAAACAACCCTTCATGCTTGGTAGCTCAGCAATCAAAGTGAATCCCCTGAATTAGGGGGTGTTGGTTATTTAAGGAACATGAATAAAATGTTATCCACATGCTATGTCTGCAGCAAATACTGTAACTACATACAACACTTGCATCTGTAAAATCTTCTAAAGACTTAGCTTAATAAAGTTTCACATGTAGCTCTTGTCTGCAGGTAGACATGTCTGAGGCCATGGAATTCTTTTCTTTCCTGGTTTTACCATTTTATATGATGCCTTGAACCCTCTGTATGGCATTTCCATAAGGTTTGCCTGAAAACAGCATGAAGCAATTGGACCCTCACGGATGTGCAAACAACCCTTCATGCTTGGTAGCTCAGCAATCAAAGTGAATCCCCTGAATTAGGGGGTGTCGGTTATTTAAGGAACATGAATAAAATGTTATCCACATGCTATGTCTGCAGCAAATACTGTAACTACATACAACACTTACATCTGTAAAATCTTCTAAAGACTTAGCTTAATAAAGTTTCACATGTAGCTATTGTCTGCAGGTAGACATGTCTGAGGCCATGGAATTCTTTTCTTTCCTGGTTTTACCATTTTGAATAATCAAGATCTTTCTAAATGCCATAACCTTCATAAATCTAGCATTCTCTCTTAATCATTAGTTTATTGTCACTTGCGTACCACTGCAGGCCAGCAACACTTGATATTTAATGATATAGAAAATATTTTAAAAGATGTTATATCAAGTTAGTGTTAGATAGAGTTGTAGGGACCAGCCCACTTAGCCTCAGCCCTGTGGCACTGGAGTCCTGGGACAGTCATTTCTGGCTGACGGTAGCCTTTTCTGCTTACCTCAATGTGTCAAACAAATCCTTTGACATTCTATGTGAGTCATGATGGGAAAAAAAGTTTGGGGAGCTCTGCATGGGAAATGTAGTAACTCTGTTAACCAGATTACCCCATCCCTTGTCCAAATAGGAAAGTAGGACTTTTTATATATCCACTGAGTACACTTCATGTCTGGTTCTTATCACCCCACTGGTATTATACAAGACTGAATTCTCAACCAAGAGGTGGAAATGGCAGTTACCCTATAATATACAATGACTGTTTTATTTCTTTGACTTGGAAATGGGTACAGTAAAAGCGCCTGAATACTTCAGGTTATTCTTCTGATAAGAAGTCTAATCCATAATTGAGGGTTTACACATTTCCCCATTTCTTTATGGAAATCTTTCTAAAATGTCCTAAATAGCTGCCTTGAGGAGTTAACAACCTAAGAAGGGAGCAGATGTTAAATAAGTAATCACAAGTATGACAAAGGTTGGTTACAAAGGAAAAGTTCAGGGTGCTATGGAAGTGTGTACCAGGGATATCTAACCCGTTCGACAAATGCCACCCATGCTGGTTCATTTCCCTTACAAAAAGATTTTGATTTCATCAATTCTGAAGCAGGACTAAGCACTCCACACTTCTCACTTAAAAAAAAACCCATTAAAGCATTGATGAACAGTGTGGATTTTACTGAAGATTTCTGTGGGAAAGACAGAGGGTAGGGTTAAATTGCATACTACCCAACAAACGACTTAATGAATATCCCCATTAAAAGTTTCTCATCTCCCTTCCTGTCCTTGCCAACTTCTCTCTGGCCAATGAAAGAATTCCTTTTGTTATAATTATTAGCCCTTCACATCCAAGTCAGCACCAAATCACATATGCCAGACTGAGCTGACTGAAGCAGAGGAGCGGGGCTGGCAGTTTGCAGAGCAGCACTTCCCTAAGGTTTAGCTGGTTCAGAGAAGAGGACAGTGGACAGCACAGGGATAGCAGCGCTTAGAAGCCACAACCAGCAACAGCTGGCAGAGATTAGACATGATCACAGAGAAGGCAGGCAGCAGCCACAGATGACAAGGGTTAGAGGCAGACAGGAATGTGGAGCTGGAGACCTGACCACAGAAAGGAGGGCTGGCAGGAGAGAGCACTGCCTACCAGGGCACAATGAGGCACCTACCCTTTGGGGGCCCTCCAGGGCATCAGCTCAAGAAACTGAAGTACAGGAGTCCAGTAATCAATCAGTTCATTCAGCTTCACTCCCTACATCATCTATATTGATATCTACTTTCCCTGGGGCCCACCCAGCTTTTAGCCTGTAAAGGAATTACACTATCTCCCAATTTCTCTACTCTTATATCCTGACAACCATCACTTAGCCTGGCAAACAAAGAACCCACAGCTTACAAAGAATCCACTCTTTTTTCCTAACTCATTAGGAAGTATGTAAACAACAAGTACTTTACTGTGTCTCAAATAGTATTTTTCCATGTTACACAAGCAACAGGAACTACTTGGGTAGAAATTTTTTTCTGGCTCTTCCACCATATATATTCAACTTTAACTATATTCAACTTTAACTCCTAGACCTAGATATTTCTCTCCCATACTTACACATATACACCCTACATCCGTGTAATTTCCCCTCTTTTCCCAAACATGCTACTATGTAGATTTCTTATTTTTGACTACTTGTCCAAATTATAAACGCCACTCCACATTTAATTCCATATTCCAGGGCCCTAGTTTTCCATTAAGATTGGTACATTAAGACTCTTTGTCAGGTAAAAAAAATAACTATCCAAAACTTTTTGACTACTTGTCCAAATTATAAACGCCACTCCACATTTAATTCCATATTCCAGGGCCCTGGTTTTCCATTAAGATTGGTACATTAAGACTCTTTGTCAGGTAAAAAAAATAACTATCCAAAAATACAAAGCCATATATACATTTGGTTTCACTTGCGCAGAAACAAATGTGACTTGGAATGCCAGGCTATTTTCCCTGTCTGCAAAGTAGTTTGACTCTTTCATTAAAGGAAATAATTCTATAATCCACAAGGTAACCAGAAGTCCAGTGCTCCTCCAAGGAGCTTCCAGAAAGTTGATCTTCCCTTCCTTTGTGCTAACTCTGCACTTCATACATCTTCTGCTGCGCTGTTAATGTGTTTATTTCATGATCATTTCCCCTACTGGCCTGCAGGCTCCTGAAGATTGGCAGTTGTGATTTCAGGTTGTATTAGCTATTTTGACTATAGTTTATTGCTAGAAAGAAACAAGTCAAAGTTTACACTGTATCATTGGTCAATAGTAATAATTTTATACCTTCATTGTGGCCATTTTGTGAATTTCTTTCTTTCTTTTTTTTTTTTTTTTTTTCCCTTTTTGTCTTTAT
>NW_007739871.1:13525-16348 GCF_000696425.1 Galeopterus variegatus
TTGCCTGAGGGAATGATCTATCGTGTATTATTTATTACTGAGTTTGCTTTGTCCTTCCTCTAACAAGGAATGATAGGAACTCTTTTCTAGGTCCTCAGCAGAACTTGTTTGCATTATTAGGCAGTTATTACAGAATGGCAGGTGTTGTCTTGTACTACCCTTCAAAAACACTGCTGACATATATGAGCTAGAGGCAGAGATATATAAAAAAAAGGCTAATGAATTTAGCTGTATGGTTAACTTAGCTAAATGAGGATCTTTCTAAGGGTAATTATAAATAATACAATGAAAACTAATAACAATGGAAAAAATGTTATAGAATCGTAGTTTTAAAAAGAGAAGCACAGGCCTCATAGCCTGTTCTGTCAGCCTCTATAATACTTTATGTTCTCTCTAAGTGCTGGGGTAGTTCTGAGAAATGTCAGGTAGGTGAACTATTGTTTGTTCATTCATTCGCTCAATTGTATTGTATGCCTACTATATGCCAGAAACTATATTATATTTTGGGAACAAATGATCAACAAGATACAAGGTCCCTCTAGGATCTCTTAGCCTAGTGGGAAAGATGGTGATAAAAACAGAAAACAGTGTGATAAAAACCATAGTGGAAGCTGTGCAGGTGCTGTGGGAAAAGAGAGGGGTTTCCCCAATTTGTCAGGTGTCAGGGGATAAGGGAAAATTAATAGAAAAGGTGACATCTAATCTAGATCTTGAAAGCCAAGTAGGGATTCCCCAGGCAGACACGGGTGCATTCTAGGCAGAAGAAACCACATGTGCCAAGGCACAATTATTTTAATGTGGATAGATACAAAGTGGGCGTGAGAAGTAGGAGAGGAAATGGACAATTAGAGAAGAGCCAAATAATGCTAGAGTCTGGATTTTATCTTGTAGATGACGGAAGGTCATTGCTAGACATAGCAGGCTTAGTTAATGTTTACTGAAGAAATATGGCTAAATCAAATATGAACAAAATTTGATGGTTCTGTTGAAAGAGTTCTCGTCAGTCTTTAAGAAGTGTATTTGGATAACTTTTGTCTAAAGAAGGCTTAAAAGAATATATAGAAGAATGTTGCTAGATAGAATCCCCGACTCACTTCTCTGCTACCCAAAGCAGCATGAGCTACACAGGTTCTGAATCAGGAGGTGCTCATGGGGGGAGATCAGGACAACAGAAGAATTAGAGGTAAGAATATAGGGCTGGCCGGCTAACTCAGTTGGTTAGAGCGTAGCCTTATAACACCAAGGTCATGGGTTCAGATCCCTATACAGGCCAGCCACAAAAAAAGAAAAAAAGTAAGAGTATAAAATAGAAAGTGGTTGGTTGGTGAGAACAATAGAAAGATAAACTGGATGAAGTAATAAGAGTCTTGAGGGAACATGATGAAATAAAGAAGGTACAGGTATTTGTATATTCAGTATCTCTTGGCAACCTCTGACTGAGATGGGTACATAGAAGGAAATGACTAACACTTTCTGCTCTGTCACTGAGATTTAATTGTATTTTAGAATCTTGAAGCATTCAGTATGTTACCAGGTGCATATCTCTGTCACATAAGTCATCCATTAAATGTGTGAATTCTTATTATGGGCAAGGTTCTGAGCTAGATGTAGAAGGACATTCAAAGGTGAATAAGGCACGGCTCCTTCCCTCAAGAAGCTTATGATCCAGTGAACAAAAACACAAGTAATTATAGCATAAAGCAATACCAGTATCATAGAAAAGGCTTAAATATTGCTGGTGGCAGTACTGGAGTTAGAAAGAAAAGCGTGAATCATTTATCTGCCTCAAAAAATTTAGCAAAACCATTTAAGTCCATGATACTAAATTACAAAGTGAGTTGGTGTTTGAGGATCTCATATGATGAGAGATAATTAACTTGATTACAAGCTCGAATGCCTTAAGGAAAAGTTTATGATTTTCAAATGTCAAAGGATGAGAAAGAAATTATAGTTAGAGGTTGTAAACAGAAGGAATTAATAGAACCTTTGGAAATGTTTGACCTAAGGGCTTGGCATGCTTGGGAGGCAGCACACACAGTTCTTGGTCTCTTTCCAAAGCTGGGACTAAGGATCCTTTTGGGAAGTTAACATCCAGTCTTTCAGGATGTCTAAGGACATCACCTACCCCCTTAGGTACTAAGTAATATGCTCATCAATTGCTATCGCCCTCCCAGCCTTCTGAAATGGTAGGGAAATGAAAACGAGTTTTGTAACCATAAATACCTTTGGATTTGCTACCCCCCTCAAACACACTAGATATGTACACGGAAATTGGGAAAGATAATTTAGTTAAGATTATTATAAGTCAGAGACCTAGGATCCTGAATAAAATATATGTTCCTGAAATTTTCTCCTGAAAGACCCAAGTTAGCCTTATTCCTCCTAATTGACACCCTGACTGCTGACTTCTTTGAATCTCTGGTTGTCTAGTTTCTTTGGCTTTCCATTTGTGAAGTTGGTCTAAGTCATTCGGAAATTTCAATTTTCTTCATTTTCCTAGGGAGCATGCTAAATAAAACCAGATAATGAAAATCATGCAATAGGACGTCTCTGTATCCTTCCCAGAGATCTAAGTTTTTGGTATTGTTGAGAGATATAGTTAAATGAAGAAATATTTTCAGGAGATCCATTATTAAATATCCTTTGTTACCCATTCTAAACCTTCCCAAAAAAGTTAACTGGCATACATTGTTCTGTTTCCAGGCAATTTTCATTTCTTGTGATAGTCCTTATAAGAAGAAATAGTTTTAATGATTTTTGTGAGTAAATTTTTTTTTTTTCCTTTTTGTCGTGTCCGGCAACGGATCGCAACCCTCAGTGTCG
>NW_007739871.1:17191-19269 GCF_000696425.1 Galeopterus variegatus
CCGCCGCGCTCCCAAGCGGCGCACTGTAGCAGTGCGCCACCGGGCCAGCCCTTGTGAGTAAATTTAATACTGCTAAAATGAATATTTTGGGGGTTTGTTTTGTTTTATTTTATTTAAACAATATAGAAATGTATTATGATGAACTCTTGAAAACAAAAATGTTCTTAACTACCTGATTTAGAAAATTCAAAACTGTAATAAGAGAAGAAATTCAGAAAAGAAATAAAGTAAGGAAAAAAAGCTTAGATCATAATGAGAATTGAGTTTTGAGCTCGATTTCAATCTCCCATAACAAAGTCCGTCAAAGAAAATGAATTATAATTACATATTTAACAAGTTACACAATATATATAAAGATTATTATTCCCTAAAAGAATTATGTAAAGTTAATGTTTTTTTTTTTTTTTCCTTTTTGTCTTTTTTTGTGTCCGGCAATGGATCGCAACCCTCAGTGTCGCGCCCGTACCGGACCGGGACCGGCAACGGGATCGCAACCCTCGGTGTCGCACCCGCACCTCGCTCAGCCAGTGAGCGGGAACCGGTCTGTATGTGGGATCCGAACCCTCGGCGGGAGGGCCGCCGTGCTCTCAAGCGGCGCACTGTAGCAGTGTGCCACCGGGCTGGCCTAAAGTTAATGTTTGATTAAAATATTCACATCAATGGTGCTTTGCAGACTGTTTAATAGTCTTTTTTTTTTTTTTTTTTTTTGGATCTTTAAAAAGATCAGTGAAATTTGCAAACCTTTACCTAGACTGACCAGGAAAAAGAGAGATGACAGAAATTACTAAAATCAGAAAGCAGGGCATGGTAGAGCAGTTGCTTCTTCTGTTATGCTGGAGTGGGCTTTGAGGAGAAAGATGTCCTCTTCTTTATCTAGTCTCCCCTGGTGACTCTCCTGTGTCACTGCAGTTGAGTGTCTGGTAGTCCACCTGCACAGTAGCTGTGGCTACTGCTGTGGCATTGAGCAGCTTTTGCAACAGCCATGGCTATGGTGGCAGCAGTGGTAGGCCACTCATGAGAAGGTGATGTTTTGGGTGTACTCCTTGTCTGTTTCCTGGTGGGGGATAAACCGCCCTTGGCTCCTACCTAGGACCCGGGGCATGCTCTGTTTCATGCCTGCTTCCAGGCAGAGGGATTGTCCTCGGCTCCTGCCTAAGGACCTAAAATGAAAATTTATGAACTACGGAGAAATTAAGTTTCCATCAAATTATTTGTCTGTTATTACAAAGCTCTTTTTGCTCATGATTCAGTAAAACTTGACATTTTTCTGTCTTTTATNGTTATTACAAAGCTCTTTTTGCTCATGATTCAGTAAAACTTGACATTTTTCTGTCTTTTATTTCCACTGAATTATGAGAAGTAAAAAAATAAAACATAATTTGTGGCTTTAGCAGGAAGAGTCAAGGCACCAAAACAGCCCTTCTTATCAAATATAAATTTTTGTAGTCATTTTCCCTAAATCTAAGATCTATGACATAAAATTAAGAGTTGAATAGTTAAATTATTATGATTAGGATCACACTATTATACTAATAAAAGTATAAGAACTAAAATTCTCCTTAATATTCTTTAACTATTGAGCTCACCTTGAGTTTGTTTGGTTTTTGGTTTTTGGCACCTGGCCAGTAAGGGGATCGGAACCTTTAACTTGGTGTTGTTATACCACACTGTAACCAACTGAGCTAACCAGCCAACCCTTCACCTTGAGTTTTAAAATTGTTGACACCTTTTTAT
Organism: Galeopterus variegatus; assembly: GCF_000696425.1. Classification (NCBI taxonomy): domain Eukaryota; kingdom Metazoa; phylum Chordata; class Mammalia; order Dermoptera; family Cynocephalidae; genus Galeopterus; species Galeopterus variegatus. The sequence goes on from NW_007739871.1 coordinate 18,926, forward strand.
TTTTTATTTTTACAATGCAAAAGAGCCATAACCTTTACTAAAGTCTCTCATCCTTCCTGTAGCAGCTGCAGGCAACCCCACAACTTGGCCCACAGAAAGCCATGAAAAGTTGGTCTCCCTTCACATAGGATATAGTCTGAGTTGCCATTTTATAAAACTTGTCAGTTCTTTTTAGCTTTCTTTCATTATTATTATTTTAGTGAATCAAGCACTAAAGGGACATGAGCCATTTAGGACATGTTTTAGACTCTGAATGATTTTTTCTTTTTAGTTTATTTAATATTATTATTATTTTACATTCTATGATGTTGTTGGGGGGGACGGGGAGAGGGGAAGGGGGAAGA
>NW_007739871.1:22276-33693 GCF_000696425.1 Galeopterus variegatus
AAGGGAGAGTTTCAAACACTTCGGGATTTGTGCGACAGTCGATCCGTCATATCACACAACTTATGATTCCACAACAGAAATATAAAGATTTTATTATCTGCTTCAGTAGCATCCTGTACATCTGATTATCTAAACTAGATTTCCATTATTTTTCTTATGCGTTTCCTGGGGCAGGAAAGACAATGAGAGGAGAGTGTTAGACCTGGTTCTAAGTTAGGCTCAGAGGAAGAATGGAGGCCAGAGATGAACTGCAGGATTCTCTATCCTCTCCAGATTTTCTTATGCTCATTGATGGAGTTTGGACATATTGTCCTCCCAGAACTCATGTGGAAATTAGATCTCCAATGTGGCAGTGTTGGAAACTGATTGATTCATGGGGGCGGATCCCTCATGAATGGATTGATGCTCTCCCTGGGGGTGGGGGGAGTAATGAGTGAGTTCTTGCTCTATTAGTTCCCATGAGAGCTGTTGTTTAAAAGACTCTGGCACCTTCTCTCTCTCTCTCTCTTGCTTCCTCTCGCCATGTGATCTGCTTGTACCCGCCGGCTGCCTGCGACTTTCCACCATGAGCAGAAGCAGCCTGAGGCTCGCACCAGGTGCAGCTGTCCCAGAATCATAAGTCAAATAAACCTCTTTCCTTTATAAATTACCCAGTCTCAGGTATTCTGTCATAGCAATGCAAAATGGACTAATACACTCATAAATGTCATTATTGAGAGAGCAAAGAATCATAAAATTTTAGGCCTTGAAAGATGCTTAGAGATCATATACTCAACACCCCTTTTTAAGGAAAATGAGGCACAATGACATTAGAGCTGCTTTAGAGAATAAAGAGAAATAAAGCTGGATAAATAAGATCTAGTTTGTCCATTCTTTTTTTTTTTTTTTTTTTTTTTACCAGTAAGGGGATCACAACACTCCGCCCGGTGTGGTCTGCACCAAGCTCAGCCAGTGAGCGCACCGGCCACCCCTATATAGGATCCGAACCTGTGGTCTCGGTGCTACCAGCACTGCACTCTCCCGAGGGAGCCACAGGGCCGGCCCTGTCCATTCTTCTTTTCAACAAATAATTATTAAGCCATTTCTATATGCCAGACACTATTGAAGACAACGGGCATACTGCTGATAAGACAGGCAAAAACCCCTGTCCTTGTGACATGTATATTCTAACGGGGAGGCCAGACCATAATTAAGAAGTAAATAATATTTCCGGGGGAGATGTGTGTGATGAAGCAAAATGAAATTTCTCTATTTTAGATAGGGTGATCAGTGAAAGTGTTTTTGAGGAAGTAACATTCAAGCAGAGACTGAATAAAGGAAAGCAGTCAGCAATGTGAAACGCGAGGGAACTGTACTACTCCAAATGAGTCAATCTGAGAATAATCAAAGTTAGTTGTGTTTTATTATAACATCTATGTTATATACCCCCATTAATTGTGTTTTATTTATAACATTTGCAGAATAATTATTTGAAAATCAGAAGGTATTTTCTCATACAAATGATGTTGAAAATCATGTTTGCTACATCTCTGGACAAGTCTACAGAGGCCTGTTTAACACGCTCTGTAACATTGTACTAACAGTGTTCTAGAACTTAACTGCCATTTAGAACCTTTTTGCAAAGGGAAAATTTTCTTCATAGACCAAGGTAGTCAAAGCAGAATTCTCAGGGATCTTGTGCTATAGAGAAGGAGATCTGCAGTTCTGGTCTTTTGATGAACCAGGAGCCAAACTAAGGCATCTACTGCAGGAAGTAGGGGGCCGGGGAGCTGGGCAAGAGTCAAGCCCTCATCTATATTTGTACTGACTTAACTGTTTCCCCTATTAGTTGAAAACTCTGAGAGCAGAAAGTAAAAACTTCTCTTCCACATTTTCCTATTACTGTGTCCCTAGGACACAATAGATATTGAAAAATATTTTGAAGAAAATTAAATTTGGTAAACTGCAAGTCTTTGGTGGGCAGTGACCTGAGGCTTCAGCACCAGGATAGCAGCAGCAAATGATGGTTTGTCATTGGCAGCTTTGATGGAGAGGGGAAGGGGAAGTCAAAAGAGGAGGAGAGCTCTCCCAAGCTGCAGAGGAGTTAGAAAAGGGATCGGGAAAGACCAGTTTCTGCCTCTAATTGACTTGACTGAGGCAGTGGCTCATAAACTAGAGTTCATTAGGTTTTGGGAACTAATCTAACTTGACAACTGGAGAATAAGATATGGAAGTCTTTAGTATTCCAACCTGCATATGCTTATCTATATAACCTGCACTTTTCTTACTCTCATTCGAAGTAATCACTTGAATATTTTAATTCTTCCAATGTCATTTCTGATGGAATTTCTTTTCCAATTCAGGACATAGCCCATCAGGTTAATGTTAGTTATTTATTTGCAACTTCTACCCAAACAAAACACAACAGTCAATCTAAAAGTAGCAATGAATCAGGAGTTTAACTATAATGGATTTTACATTCTTGACACCTGAAAGAAACCATTAAAGCTGGAGCTTGATAGCATTAAACATTAATTCTTTGCTGTTTTTAAGTCATAAAAAAGATTACCAAATATCCTCTGACTGAAGTTGTAGCTCTTTCTATTGCCATATTAATACCAAAAAGGCTTTATTAACATTTGACTCTGTTCCAAATTTCGTATAAAATTCTGTGGACTATTTTTCTTCTTAAAAGCAGAGTAACCACCACATGGGTGAATGTGAAAATCTCACATTGTTACCCTTTGTGATTCATATGATGCTTTGGGTAGCAATTATTAACCATTCATTTGTGAATGTAGCCCAAGAGAATGGGGGTATGTAAAAGTCTCCTTCTCATAAAAGTTCGAGACACTGCAAGTACGGGAGCTTGCGAGATTATGACTTTGTGCCATTAAGATTCCTCGCTGCTCAGATGCCTGGTCTAATGTTGTCAGTTCTCAGAAACTGACCCCAAACCACACTGGCTGAAGCTTGCTTTGCATTGTTCTGCCTTCCTTGTTATGTCCGGCTCCGTTTTGGTTTACTCCTCCACAGATTGCTGGGAGTCTTGTGCAATCTTCTCTCACTTCTGGGTGTTACACAGCTTCATTGTGCTGGTCCTCTCTTGTGGTGGTGGCCTCCTTTCAGTCCCCTCTGCAGAAAACTGAACAGGGGCAGGTGGAAATACTGGCCAGGTCGCAATTTCTTTAGGCACAGTCTGTGTTAAACAGCCATCCCTACCTCACTGAATCACAGAGCTGGGAGGTCTATTTGCAGCATATCAATTTAGGGGTCTGACACACCTGGTTCAAATCCTGTTAGTAACTTTGTGAGTTTGGTTAAGACAATTAACTTCTCATCTCTAAACTGGGCACAACTATATCTAACCCAAAGGAACTTGTAAGGATTAGATAAGACTTGGAAAAGCAGATGCTGGAAATGTGAGTCCTCTTAGAGATCAACCAGGGACTCTCATTTTATAATGAGAAAATTAACATTCAAATTAACATTCAAATAAATAATGTCATTTTTTGTAAGTGGACTTTAACCCAAGTCTTTTAATTTGCTTTTGTGTACAGAGAAATTTTAAGGATCCCTGTCCTGTGCCCCTGATGAAGGACAAAAATAAAAATACTCTGTGACTATAATTTTCTAATGACTTGCAATAATCTTGCACTTTCTCTAATCCTGGACCTAACCTAAGGTTCCCTTTCCTTTTATTGAGAAGAAATAGCCTCGGCCTGGGGCATATCAGTGTCTGCGTTTTCTATACCCAATATCCCAACATCTCCTTCTAGCTAAAGTTCAGGAAAGCAGTTCTAGGTGCTTTCTCCTCTTGCCCCCCAGGGATCAGGGGTGGCGAGTGAATAAAGCTGACCAATGAACAGTTTGTGCTGGGACTGAAGGGTGACCCATGAGGAGGCATGGACAAAGGTCTTTGGTTATCTCTGATTAGGTAGGTGATGTTACTAGCTCTCTTCAGAATCTGGGCTGGAGAATACTGCAAGAATTGGTCTGTGGGAAGCAAGAAGAGAATGGGGATAGGCACACAGGGCAAAGCAGAGATGCCATGAGAGAGACAGTCACAGACCATGAGAGGTAAATGTAAGGAGAAGCCTTCCCTTGAGCCATGATGGGTCCCATGGCCTTCTGATTCTGTCTTCAGTCCTCCCATTCGTCGCTATATTTACATCCAACAAGCATGAGCCTTGGGAGGTCAAGCAACTCTATTTTTGTCTTGTCCCTTTAAAATTCATACTGTGAGGCTAGTGACTTCCTCTCAATAAGATATATGGCAGAGCCTATGACTTTTCTGGTTCTTTTGTGGCAATAAATCTCCTCCAATAAGTAGTTAGTATGTCTAGTCTATTACAATAATTAAAACTTTATACTTAATTCAAAGTTATGGCTATTCTCCTTTCCTAGCTTGGGCCTACTGCTATTTCCTCTGCTGTGATCTTCCATGCCTCCTCCCTCAGCGCTGAAGGGAAGAGGGGAGCATGGGAAAGGGCCAGAAACCTCCCACTTGACTGACACTGTCTCAAGCTCATGTCCACTCTCTGGTCTTAGCCTGTATTTAATTTAAGGCTGACTCCTCTCATAGGAATGTTTTTATAGGTTCTTCAGAGAACTACTTTCTCCTTTTCAAGTGATATTTCGCCTGCATTTCCTTGATGCAGGGGACATTCTGTCCTTGGAGGACGGTAACAACTTCTACTTTGGCCCCTGGCTCTCAGTATCCCCCATCCACATACACATAGACAGGCTCCCTGTTTCTCTGTTGGGGCACTATCATCCTCCCTCCAGTCAGCCCTCTCAGGCAAGATTTAACACAACTGATCCCCAGTTCTCTCTCACAACAGGTCCACAGGAAACACTCTTCCACTCTTTGCCCTGACATCCTCTGGAGTGCAGGCCTAGCCCAGGGGAGCAGCCACCTCTTCTGTGTTCTGCTATCAAAATGGTTAGTCATGATAGATCCCCAGTTCTCTCTCACAACAGGTCCACAGGAAACACTCTTCCACTCTTTGCCCTGACAACCTCTGGAGTGCAGGCCTAGCCCAGGGGAGCAGCCACCTCTTCTGTGTTCTGCTATCAAAATGGTTAGTCATGATAGCTTAGATTACTCAGGGATGAGTCATGAAGTAGACTTCAATGTCCCCCAAACTGTAGGGGACACATATTGAATAATTTGAGGAGTTTTCTTTTTTCTTTTGCAATTTAAAACCTGGAACATGGGTGCATCAGGGTGATCTGCAAGGATTTCAGCATACTGAAGTCTCTCAAACTTGCCGAGTAGCTGAGTGCCCAACATTACATTGAAGTATTCTTTCATCTCTGCCACAACTTCATTAACAGCATACTCCTTATTATCTGTGTTTCCTTGAGATTTCTTGTAGTTTGCATAATCCTCTAGAATGTAGTCCACATTCTTCTTGGCAGGAAGATAAAAGAGCTGTCTTTGCTTGGTAAATAAGTCCCAGTCATCAACAAGCCGTGGTTTTAGCTCTTCAGGAATCTTTACTTTAACTTCAATTCTGTTCATAAATGTTTCCTCATTTTCAACAGTAGGATCGACCAGGGCCATTTTCTTCCAAGGAGGCTGAGGTGTCTCACTGGTACTGCTACCATCTTCATTTCTAGGTGACTTCGAATCTTTTGCAGACCAGATGTCATCTTTTCTGGGGCAGACCCTCTCATCTTCCCCTCTGCATATTGCTCCTGAGTGGCTTTTTGAAGTTCTTGCTGTTTCTGCAGAGTGGCGTCCATGTATTTGAGTACTCTGCTCTCTGGAACCCATTGATCCTGATTTTTATTCCAACCACTGTAATGTATCAAGTATTTCACTTGTTTGTCCTTTATGGCAACTGTTGGAAAAGTGGAACAATTTAGTCAGGCTCCCCGTGCCTCAGAGCTGGTTCAGAGTGGTTCGGCAACATTGTGGATGTGGATGGAGTGAGTGCACCTGCAAGGCAGCACCACTTTGGCTGGTTTTTACTGTCTTGGGTGCCTGCCCTGCACAGCCATGTTTCTCCAGACCTGCAGCTTCCAAGGACTGTGTGGCTGGCTGCCTAGCTTATAGACCTGCGTGAAGGGGTCTGGTGACCCAGCCTAGCGTGGAGGGGTCTGGCGACCCAGCCTGGAGTGTGAAGGGTTTGTGACCCAGTCTGTGAATGGGCTTGAGGGGTCTGGGAGCTCCAGACCCAGCCCTAGCTCAATCATTGGCCCAGTCAGTGCAGGATTATTGGCAGGTAAAAGAGCTGCGACAACTAGCTGGTCACCTAGCTTTACAATTGGCGTCACGAACAGGATTAAGAGCTAGACAATTGATGCTGTGAGTAGGATTTGCGACATCACCTTGGCATTAGCCTTGCAGTAGCCCTTGTACCCAGACAGCAACCGGTATACTCTTTGCTTCATAAAGAAGAGGCCCATGAAAGCACAGAACTCACTTACCCTCCTGGAATTTAGGCTTTGGGTCCTGCTTCAGCATGATTTATAAGTGATTTGCCACCTCCTCCTTCTCCCATCAACTCCAACTCTTTGAGGAGTTTTGTTAAAGACCTTCCATCTTTTTTTTGGTGGCTGGTTGGTATGGGGATTCAAATCCTTGACTTTGATGTTATCAGCACCATGCTCTCCCAAGAAAGCTAACTGGCCAGCCCAAGACCTTTCATCTTGATTCAAGGTGAAGGAGAAATTACCTTTGCCTGTTACTTTGGGGGAAAGTGCAGGACTTACAGCACACCAACAGATTTTTCCAAAAATTGTCCCCTAATTTCTAACAATCTTCTCTTGGTCTCTCCAATTTCTTTTATAATCTGGAAATTGGGGGTCAAAAAGGTGAAACTGGTTTTCTGATTTGCCATATTGCAAGTCTACATGGTGGTTTCTCATCTCACTTCGATACATGACATCCATTTTATTGCCACCTCAATTTAAATTGAGATTTAAAAAAGCTTTATTTTAATATCCTGTTTCATTTACTATAAACACCCCCACTTCCCTAAAACAGCTTGAGTTAATCTCTGTTCCTTGCAAGTAAAGCAGCCTAACACAAACCCCATGATCGTGGTGTTGGAGGAGGATTCCAGAAAAATCATGGAAGAAAGAATGCCTGGGTAGAAGGGAGAGAGGTAGGAGAAAAAGGAGGGATAATGGTAGTAAGGCTTCAGATAGATTTAAGAGTCCTGTTCATAGTCTGTGTGTCCAATTAGTGGCCCCCAAAGTGTTACATTCGTTCTATTCCAGAAAAATCATGGAAGAAAGAATGCCTGGGTAGAAGGGAGAGAGGTAGGAGAAAAAGAAGGGATAATGGTAGTAAGGCTTCAGATAGATTTAAGAGTCCTGTTCATAGTCTGTGTGTCCAATTAGTGGACCCCAAAGTGTTATATTCGTTCCGGGACAGAGTGGCTGCTGCTACCTGGATGGTTAGAAGTGTCTAAAACTAATGGCAAATAAGACAATCCCATAGCAACCATTTTCTCATGGCACCTAAATTCTGCTATACCTCATGACTTGACCAGCAAATAATTCAATATATAAATGTTATTACCACCCCAAAGTTGGATACAACAGCATAAAAATTTTCAACTCAAATAAATCATCCAAATTTCTGATAAATATAATGGGTTAAGTTTATATGAGAAGATCACTCTTCCTACTTTAAAAATGTAAAATGAAGAAATGCTAGCAAAAATACTAAAAATTTTAAAAACATACCAGAACAAAACTTTTTAAAAAGTATAATATTGATGCACAAATACATAGATCAATGGAACAGAATAGAAAGTACAGAAAGAGACCCAGATATGTACAGGAAATTAAAGTATGATAAACTTAGCACTGAATCAGTAGGGTAAAAATGGATTATTTGATAAATGATGTTGAACGATATTAAAATAAAACTTTTTAAATCTCAACATCTGGTGAAAAAATAAAGTTAGACTTTTATCTCACACAAAAACAAAGACTTAAATATGAAAACAAAAGAAGAAAATACTATAGAATTTATTCATATTCTTATAAATCATAAAATCAAAGACTGATAAATTGGGCATTATAAAAGTACAAATTTCCTCATTAAAAAACCCATAAACAAAATGCTAATGACAAATGGGAAAAATACTTGCAATTTATATCATAAAGAGCTAATCTCCTTAAAGTATAAAGAGTACCACAACACAAATGGAAAATGGATGAAGGATGTGAACAAATGGTTCACAGAAAAGGAAACTCATATGGCTCTTGAACTTATGAAAAGACACAGTTATCATCACTTTTAATAAAAGAAATGTAAATTAGAGCTACAAGATACCATTTTCTACCTATAAGACTGGCAAAGAACAAAAAGTTGGAATACATCCACTGTTGTTGAAGATGTGGGAAAATAGGCAGCCCTATGGACACTGGTAGGAGTACAACTTGGTATTCAACCTTTACAAAGGACCACATTTACCAAAATAAAAATAAACAGATTATGTGTCCCAGCCATTCCTCTTCAGAAATACACATAAGTGTAATGACATAAATATAAGGATATTCATCACAGTACAATATATGTAAGGATATTCATTGCAGCATTCTTGTAATAGTAAGACTGGAAACAACCTAAATGCTTATGAATAGGGACTGTTTTAAAAAATTATGGTACAACAAAACAACATAGCCACTAGAAGAATGAGGCAGTTTTAATATGTACTGATTTCTAAGGATGTTGATATTGTTACATGAAAAGGCAAGTGAAAAATCATATCTGTAGCATACTATTTGTGATATATATGTATATATCGATAAATGCATAGAATATTTCTGCTGGCTACACAAGAAACTGTTAATATTGATTTTCTCTGCGGAGAGGATCTGAGTGGCTGGGGGATAGAGAAGAGTAGGAAACTGACACTTTCACTCTCTTCTTTTGAGGAGGAAACCTTTTGAGAAATTGGAACTCCAAGCTTAGACTGATGTGGGGCCAAATTTATACTACTACCATGGTGCAAAAACTACCTGAGTTGAGAAACTTACATAAAAATTGGTCTAGAAGTAGGGCTCCCTGGCAGAGGATAATGGGAACCACTCCACAGGAACCCCTCTGCAATGCAGGGCACCATCACCAGCTGAGTTCTGGACTGTCATCCACCACAGTGCTGTTTTGGGCCAGATTTCCCCCATTTATTTTATTCTATGACTTTCCTGTCTCTGCATCTCTGATGTTCTTTTAAGCCACTATCCTCGCCTCAGTGACAGACAGATAGGTGTCCAGGTCTACTGCTGGGGTGCTTCATTACACCTGCTGCCATCCTGCTCCATGCCCTCTCTACTTCCCATCTCATGTTTGATCTCTCTCTCTCTCTCTTTTTTTTTTTTTTTGGTCACAACTTAATTTACCTGGGCATTTCTCTATAATCATTCTGGTTGTCCAGTTTGGCTAAGTTGCCTTAGCTTGCCTCAGGTGAATTATTTCTAATATAACCTGGCCCCAGGACCCTCATACCCCAGTGGGATTGTTACAGGCCCAGGCATAGAGGCATATAGTACAGACACCACTCACTGAATGAAGTTTCTTTCTTGAAGTCAGCTGGTTACAGGGTTTCTCCACCAGCACCTGTCCCTTTACTTCCCCTTCTCAGTTTCATAGGTGGTCCTGGGATCACTTTTCTACTGCCTCCCTCCACCTTTACCCTTAGGCTCACAGCTTCTTTTTCTGACAGCAGAGAGTCATGAATGATTCATGGAGTACCCACGTTTTTCTTCCACTAAATGCATGTCTTCTAAAGATTTTTTTACAGAACTTGAGCTAGCTTTGTTGTAACTGACCTGACATTTTCTCTGCATTGTCTTTAACTGTACTGATGTCATTTTGTAAAGAAGTGATGAGTTTAGCATGTTGTTTGCTTCCTACATTCTTGTACTCTTCCCAATATTCCTTCTCACTGAGTTTCTCAAGAAATACTTTCTCAGCATTACTTATTTGTGTGCGCATATCTGTTGAAAAGAAAATCAAGACACCATGTCATTTCTATTGTCCTTACAACCATGATATGTTGCAATCTGGTTTTATGAAGTTTGATGAGGTCTGATATTAAAATGCTGTTAGTTCACAAATAGTATTTTATATCCATAATTTAGGTAAATCTAAATTATTCAAATTGTTGTTAATCTATCCCTCATGAGTCAAAATCAAAGTAAAATTAAACTTCCAATTTTAAAGCAGATGTGTGGTTTGGGGCTTGATTGAAAGATATAATAGGCAACCCATTTGCCTAGGAACCCATAAGTTTAAGTTAGTCCTGTGATAGCTTAATAAGAGTTCTAATTCATACAATGTATTATATCATATGTACTCTTTATTAGTAAATTGTCATTTTTCTGGCCATTATGACTTTGAGCAAAAGTGATTTCAACTTGTGTCCTTCTCAGGTTATTGGCGACCTTTTTTGTAAGTAAATTGTTTGATTCAGTCATCTAAAGTTTATTTGTTTGGACTTCTCTTGTATAGCATATGATACTCATGATAACGTGTCTTTTTCTACCCCTCACTTTATAAGACTTCAGAGTGAAAGTTCCACAGTTAAATATGAGTATGTACAAGTATTGAGCTATCTCAAACATATAAACTTTCAGTTTTCCCCAGCATACCGGTCCAACTTGATTCAATCTTTAGGCCTGCATATCACGTTACTGAAAAGGAAGCACTATAAGGACCCAAGTACAATGAGCTTGATGGCTGCCTGGCTCACCATCATACACCACCATGTCCGAAAGCTCCTTGAAGGCCAGGCCACATCTTATGCATCTCGGTAAATCCAGCACTTAGCATGGAGCCTGGCGATATGTTGGTGCTCAATAAATATTATTGAATGACTGAATCATTCCAATCAGGCCAGAGGGATGTTCTCCAGTCCAGAAGTCCGGAAGGACTCTGGACATGTTAAGAGATTTAAACATGATTTTTAAATCTCTTAACAAATGGTGCTTGTTACTGTCATTAAACAATTATTAATAATACAGTAACCCAGATGGGCAGCTGTCCTATCATCTAAACAGACAGCTACTGTTGCAGTCCTGTGCCACATCGGGCCTTTGAGGAGGGGGGATGGTAGGTGTCACTGAAATTTTTGAAAGAGAAATGGATATAGTGGCTGTTCTACTTTCTTAGAGCTCCTTTTCCCTCCATTTTAGTAAAACACACACACACACACACACACACACACACACGCACACAGAGATTAAAAAAATAAAAGCTGACATCTGANACTCAGGAGGGGCCACTTCACTGGCACTAAACATAGTTGCAGAATTCTTTGCCAGGTACTTTAGGAAATTGTGAAGATAATTCAGTAATAAAGCAAGGCTCTTCTCATCCATAGGTGTATAGGCCAACATTGCTCCAAATTGTACAAATCTCAGTAGATGTGGTGCTCCATACACCTGGAACATGGGTGCATCAGGGTGAT
>NW_007739872.1:0-2845 GCF_000696425.1 Galeopterus variegatus
ATGTAAGATGCTAATTTAAAAAACTGGATAAAGAATATACTGGAACTATTTTTACATTTTTGAATGTCTGAAAAATTAAAAATTATAAAATACATTATATTTCAGTGAGGAGAAAATGAAATAATATGTGTGAAGTTCTTAGAACAATTCCTCTGTCATAGGAGTTCTTAAAACTTGTCGCTATCATTATAAATAATTTGATAATTAATAAGTAATATATTAGGTGATGAGTAAGCTATTATTATAAGTATTGCATTTGCTAATAGTCACGTATATTCTCATCTGTTCCTTTTTTCCCCTCTTTGCTGTGAAAAGTGTATTGAGCATGTATGTATTTATTTTAAGACATAACGTAAGTTCAGAATTTATTTTGAGAATATTTGGGGGGATGAAGGGTGTCACTTTCTCTAGCTGCTGATGAGCTCTGACTGAGGCTGGCATTGCAAAATGACTTTAGGCTGGGAAACAAGACTTGTGCCCATCTCATGTAACTTGTGACAGCGCCACCTGGGGGTTCAGTGAGTATCCTTCAAGTCATCGCACTTGTGCTTTAGGAGTTTCCTCACTATGTCCATCTATTGAACCCTTTCTAGGTGCACATTATAGATCATTTAATATTCACAACGAATCTGTGAGGTATTTGTCATTTCATTCATTTTAATATGATAAAACTGAGCTCAAAGTAGTTAAGTGACTTGTCCAGGGTTGCAAAATGAGTGGCAGAGCCAGGATTTAAATCTGGGTCTCCTGACTTCAAGGCTGAGGCTAAATGTTTATGTGAGTTTAATTGTGGAGCCAGGTGTGAGAACTATTGCCATAGAGCAGTGGTTCTCAATGGGGGTGGTCCCCACCCACAGGAGACATTTGGCAACGTGTAGAGATAATTTGGGCATTCATAACTGGGGTGGGGGTGGGGAGGGGGAAGTCTGCTATTGACATCTAGTGGATAGGGGCCACAGGCATGCTGCTAAATATCTTACAATGCACAGAGCAGCCCCCAGAAGAAAGGTTTATTCAACCCGAAATGTCAACAGAGCTTCTATGAAACCCTTGTGTACAGTCTTAAAAGGGCAACGCTTTGGCCTTAGACACCTGAAGATTTATTCTTTCTCTTAGCTCATATTTACTAGTACTGTGCTGGGCAGTGTGAGGCATATTTAAACAATACAGCAGTTTGTGCCACTGATGTGGTGACTGTCTGGAAGGACAGGGGCTGGAGGTAGGAGAGGCAGATGAACACCTTGAATATAGGCTGAATATAATATGTGTGTAAAGAGAGAGTCAGGTCAGGCTAAGCGTGCTCAAGGGGTGAGCCCATGTCTGGTTGTGGGGGGAATCAAGGGAGGCCGTGAGGAGGAGGTGGTTTTGAGTGCTGGGTAGTGTGAGGCATATGTAGACAATACACCAGTTTGTGCCACCGAGGAGGTGACTGTCCAGAAGGGCAGGGGCTGGAGGTAGGAGAGGCAGATGAACACCTATAATATAAGGCTGAATATAACAGGTGTGTAAAGAGAGAGTCACATCAGGCTAAGCGTGCTCAATGGGTGAGCCCATGTCTGGTTGTGGGAGGAATCAAGGGAGGCCGTGAGGAGGAGGTGGTTTTGAGCTGGGTGTATGAGCAAAGTGGAGCTGGTGGAAAACAGAATGTTCAGGGAACAGCAAACAGTGTAGTTTGTGTGGGGCATAGAGTATTTGTTAGTGAGTAGAGGGGGGTGGACTGGAAAGGCAGTTTGGGGTTTGAGTTTTGAATCCTGGTTGAGCACTCTAGCCTTGGTGTCTGTCATAGTGAAGGAAAATCCTTCCCTTCCAGACTGGTGGCCGAAGCCCTCGGGCTATGGGGCTCTGGAACTTCGAGGAAGCTGTCTTCATGAAACAGGGGAAGTTTGAAATTGGGGTGGAGTACGGTGAACTTCTGATTTTAGAACCAAGTTGATGCTGAGTATGTTTCACCCCAAAGTAGCCCTTGGGGAGATGATACTCTCAAATAGAAATATAAGCAGGGATGAACTCGGCAAAGGATGGCCACTTTGACTGTAGTGCAAACTGGAGCAGATTCAGAACCCCTAACTGAAGGTCTCCTTCCCAAAAGGGTACAGCAGGGCTTGGTATGATTAAAGGTCCAAATACCTGGTGAGAGGATTATTCTAGTTTATTACATCACCAGTTAACAGCATTTAAAAAAATGTTGGTGGCATGTCCGGTGCACTATAAAGAATATAAACAAGGACTTCCTTATCTTCCATGAACGTGCAGTTGACTTCAGGGCCTCCCACCACAGTCATCAGACTTGGCCCTGGGGAAATCCATTACTCTTCTGGAAGAGGGGTTGGAAGAGAAGGCATGGAAGAAAATCTTTGTTGACCTAGTGTGTGTGTGTGTGTGTGTTTCCGGCTATAGTTGCAGACACTGTCACATCTAATATATCTCATTTAACTCTCACAACACCCTTTGGGTATGAGTACAGTTTCTCCGTTTTGTAAATGAGGAAACTGGCACCGTGAAAGGCGAACTTGCCGCAAATCTTTGTAGCTATAGTGGGCTACATTTTAATGCATGTGGTCCTTGTCTTCCCTCATTTTCTCCCTCCTTTACCCCCTTCATCGACAATTAATCTTATTTACCTGGACTTGGGCTGCTAGAGGCACCAGCATTAGTGGCACCAACAGAAAGAGGGAAAAGATAAGAGCTTTCATTGCAACTGTCGGTGTTCATAGATGTCGCTCGAAGAGCACATGGAAGGTTCCCAGTTAGATGGTCCCGATTTCTGGGCAGGGCTCACGTCAGGGTACTCGGGGTGCAGTCTGCTCTTTAATCCCAGGCCAGTGTTCCCATCAGAGGGCAAGAA
>NW_007739872.1:3124-3865 GCF_000696425.1 Galeopterus variegatus
ATAATTGCAATTAAACAGGTTATATTATGTCTACAAAATGGATGATGTAAATTTATAACAAGGAACTTTTTGGCTATAGACAGGGAAACACTTCCATGTTCTGTTCTAACTATATCATGTAAACAACACGTAATCAGATGCATTATTTATACTGGCTTTGATATTTATGATTTTTCCACAGCTTTTACCACATCTACTATTATTTATACATTTTCTCTAAATAAATCTCTTTAGCACAGCAGCCTCGCCCTATCCAATTTCATCTGTGAAATTACAGGTTTGATGTACAATTAGATTTTTTTCTAACACGCACTAAAATAAACACATAATTATTAAAGATTTTAAAAAGCTAAGTTATGTTCCATCCCAAATCAGTTTTGGGAACACTGATACTGTGGAATAAATGTAAACTTTATATCCAGATAGACCTGGGGTCAAGTACTGGCTCCGTCATGTAGCTATGTAGTCTTGTACACTTAGCTTCCTGGATTTTTTAGTCCCTCATTTGTGAAGCGAGGATAATAATATTCACCTTGCAGACTTGTTAGGAATAAATGAGCTACTGTGGGTATCTGTGTCTAGGTATGCATTGAGTACATGATGTTATTACTGCAGTTATTACTTAGGACTTCTCATTAGTTTTTAAAGAGAGGGTTTATGCTGGGATATTAGGCTTGTGACTGTCTGCTGACAAGTTACTTCCATTTGTTAGGAGTTGAGGTAATTTGTCATTATTTTGAT
>NW_007739872.1:6134-8301 GCF_000696425.1 Galeopterus variegatus
TATCAAGATGACAAAACAATTGTAAGTATATATGCACCTGACATCAGAGCACCTAAATATATAAAGCAAATATTAATGGGCATAAAGAGAAAAATAGATAGCAATACAATAATAGTAGGGGATTTTAGTATGCTACTTTCAACAATGGACAGGTCAACAAGACAGAA
This sequence comes from Galeopterus variegatus, assembly GCF_000696425.1. Classification (NCBI taxonomy): domain Eukaryota; kingdom Metazoa; phylum Chordata; class Mammalia; order Dermoptera; family Cynocephalidae; genus Galeopterus; species Galeopterus variegatus. The sequence continues at coordinate 6,302 of NW_007739872.1, forward strand.
AATTAATCAGAAAATACTGAAATTGAACTGCAGTTTAGAAAAAAATGGACCTAAGAGATATACACAAAACTTTCCATGCACCAGAGGTAGAATTCACATTCTTTTGTGTACACATGAGACATTCTCCAGGATAGAGCATGTGGCAGGCCACAAAAAAAGTCTTAATAAATGTAAGATGATCAAAATCATATCAAGTATTGTCTCTGACCACAATGGTATGAAATTAGAAATCAATAACAGAAGGGATTTTGGAAAATTCATAAATATGTGGAAATTAAACAATTGCCCCCGAACAATCAAAGGGTCAAAAAGCAATCAAAAGGGAATTGTAAAAATACTTTGAGATGAATGATGATGGGAAGAAAACATACCAAACTGATGGAGTTTGGATGTGTTGTCCCCTCCAAAACTCATGTGGAAATTTAATCTCCAATGTGGCAGTGTTGGAAACTGATTGAGTCATGGGGGCGGATCCCTTCTGAATGGATTTATGCTCTCCCTGGGGGAGGGGGGATTAATGAGTGAGTTCTCGCTGGATTAGTTCCCAAAAGAGTTCGTTCCCTAAAAAGGCCCTGGCATCTTCTCTCTCTCTCTCTCTTGATCCTCTCACCATATGATCTGCTTGTACCCGCTGGCTGCCTGCCGCTTTCCACCATGAGTAGAAGCAGCCTTAGGCCAGTGCCAGATGCAGCTGTCCCAGAATCATAAGCTAAATAAACCTCTTTCCTTTATAAATTACCCAGTCTCAGGTATTTCTGTTATAGCAACACAAAACGGACTAAAACACAAACTCTGTGAGGTGCCTCCAAAAGCAGTTCGAAGACTGAGGTTTATAGCAATAAATTCCTACATTAAAAAAAGAAGAAACATCTGCCCCAAATAGACTAACCTTAGACCTCAAGGAACTAGAAAATGGGCAAGCTAATTCAAAAGTTAGCAGAGATAAGAAAGGAATAAAGATCAAAACAGAAATAAATCAAATATAGAAGAGAAAAACCATTGAAAAAAAGTCAATAAAATGAGGGGTTTTTTGAAAAGATAAACAAAATTGACAAATCGTTAGCTAGACTAAGAAAAAAAGAGAGAAGATTCAAATACATAAAATCAGAAATTAAAATGGAGACATTACAACAGATGCCTGAGAAATATAAAGGATCCAAAGGGACTATTATGAACAGTTTTATTCCAACAAAGTTGGTAACCTAGAGGAAATGGATAAATTCCTTGAAAACTACTTACCAAGGTTGAATCAGGAAGAAATAGACAGCCTGAACAGACCAGTAACGAACAAAGAGAATGAAGTAGTAAATAAAAAACACAAAAAAGAAAGGCCCAGAATCAAGTGACTTTACAGCTGAATTCTACCAAACTTTAAATGACACATTAAAGTGAATACTTCTTAAACTCTTCCAAAAAGTGGAGCTGAGCAGGATACTTCCTGACATGTTTTATGAGGCCAATATCATCTTGATACCTAAGCCAAAGACACCAAAAGACAAGAAAACTATAAACCAATATCTCTAATGAACATTGATGGAAAAATCATCAAAAAAAATTAATAAATTGAATTTGAAAAAATGCCAAAACGATTATGATCGAGTGAGATTTATCTCTGGCACACAAGGCTGGTTTAATATGCAAATCAGTCAATGTGGTACTCTACATTAACAGACTGAAAGACAAAAACCACATGATCACATCAATTGAAAAAGAAAAAGCATTTGAGAAAGTTCACCTTCTTTTCTTGATAAACTCTTACCAGTTTAGTTATAAAAGGTATGTTCCTCAGCACCACACTCTCCCGAGTGAGCCACAGGCCGGCCCTGGAATCAGCCCAAATGTCCATCATCGGATGAGTGGATACGGAAAATGTGGTATATCTACACAATGGAATACTACTCAGCTATAAAAACGAATGAAATACTGCCATTTGCAACAACATGGATGGACCTTGAGAGAATAATATTGAGTGAAACGAGTCAGACAGAGAAAAAGAAATT
>NW_007739872.1:9251-10552 GCF_000696425.1 Galeopterus variegatus
ACAACAACAACAACAACAACAACAACAAAAAACCGGGGGGGGGGAGGGGAGAGGAAGATTCAACAACCTCAACTTTTTTTTTTTTTTTTTGAAGCTCTTACAACGAGAAAATGGAGGGGACACATCTGGGTGGGAGGGGGGAGAGGGAGGAGGGAGGGAGGTCTTGGTGATGGGACACAATAACTAACTACATTGTATATTGACAAAATAAAAATAAAAATTAAAAAAAAGGTATGTTCCTCAATAGAGTAAAGGCCATGTATAAAAAACAGGCATCTACCGTCATAATCAATGCAGAAAAACTGAAAGCTTTTCTTCTAAGATCTGGTGCAGGGCAGGGATGCCCATTCTTGCCACTTCAATTCAACACAGTGCTGGGAGGATTATCACGAACATTGGAAAAAAAAAAAAGAAATAAACAGTATCCAAATTAGAAAAGAAGAGATCAAATTATTTCCATTTGCAGATAACACGATGTATGTAGAAAACCCCAAAGATTCCATCAAAAAACTGTAAAATCTAATAAATGAATTCGGTAAAATTGCAGGATATAAAATCATCATAACAAAAATCTTCAATATTTCTATACACAAATAACCTGGTTGGAAAAAGCAAATCAAGAAAACACTTCCATTTACAATAGCATTTAAAAATACCTTGGAATAAATTTAATCAAGGATGTGAAAGACTTATACTAAAGCATTGAAAGAAATTGAAGATGATACAAATAAATGGAAAGGTATTTCATGCTCATGGATTGGAAGGATTAATGTTGTTAATATGTCTGTATTTCCTAAAGCAATATAGAGGTTCAATGCAATCTCTATCAAAATTCCAATGGCATTCTTCAGAGAAATAGAGAAAAAAATTCTTAAATTTGTATAACACCACAACAGACCCTGAGTGGTCAAAGCGATTCTGATGGAGAACAACAAAGTTGGAGGCATTACGCTTTCTGATTTAAAATTATGTTACAAATCTATAGTAATCAGAACGGTATGATACTGCCATTAAAACAGTCACATAAGATGAGTAAAACAGAATAGAGAGCTCGGGACAATCCAAACATATGTGCTCAACTTATTTTTGACAAGGGCGCTGAAAAGACACAATGGGGAGAAGATAGTCTCTTCAATAAACGGTTCTGGGAAAACTTGATTTCCACATGAAAAAGAAGAAAATTGGGACCTCATCTTACACCATACTCAAAAGTCAACTCAAAATGGATGAAAGGCCTTAACATGAGACCTGAAACCATAAAAATGGCCAACAGGTCCCTGAAAATGTGCTCAACATCACTA
>NW_007739872.1:11894-17069 GCF_000696425.1 Galeopterus variegatus
CTCCCCGTGGGGCCTGAGATCCTGCCTTTATAATGCGCTTTTGGAAGATATCATTGCTGCTGGTTGGTGGCCCACACTTTGAGTAGCAAGGCTTTAGAGGTCATTAGAGGTTAACTCTCGCTGCACCTGATGTATGGATGAAGAGAGACTGAAGTCCAGAGAGAGAATATAACTATAACTGGCCTAACACAGCCAGGGCTTTAGCACACGTCCTTTTGCATTTAAACCCACAGCTTCAGTCTTGCTCCACTATATCATGTGTCCCCTTTACTGCTGTGAGTGGCATTTCTTTAGCTTAGAACCCAGAACTCCCATTTGCACCACTCCCTTTAGTCTTTGCTCAAGGTGTCACTTTGATCACTCCTTTACCCAAAACATTCCATGGCTCTTCTGTAATCACAAGATTAAGTTCAAATGTCCCTGCCTAGTTTTCAAGGCTCTACAACATATGGTCCCACTTTAGCAAGCTTACCTAACTTCCCTGTTTCTTTTTTTATTTCTTTTTTTGTTGGCTGGCTCGTACAGGATCTTAATTTCCCTGTTTCTTAACTGCATCTTTCTGCCATAGCTATCCCTGCTCCTTCCTGTTCCCTAAATGTGCTGCATTCAGCCCTCTTTCAGTGGTAGTGGTAATGGCATGGGCTCTGGAGTTAGACATACCTAGTTTCCAATACCAGGTCTGCCACCAACCTTGGCAAGTTACATCACCTCCCTGAGGATCAGCATCCTCCTCTGAATTAACACCACATGGTGATTGAGAAGAATAAATAAGATAATATATGCAAACTCACTCACATTCCTAACATCCCCTTTAAATCTAGCACCTACAATGGTGCCTGACACCTGCTTCACTTTATGTTCCTCCACGTCTCTGTTTCCCTAAGGCCTAATGATTCAAAGGCCTAACCTGAATCCCATCTCTTTCATGAAACCTTTCCCAGCCATTTCTGGCCCAATTGATCTCACCCTTTTATAAATTATTTTACCATGTCTTAGCATTTGATTATGTGCCAGCCCTCTCAGTGAGAACCCATAGAGAAGCTTGAAGGATATTGGCTATATGATAATTGAGGGATAATTGAGTTCATTCATTTTTAGGTACTCCCTGAGAGCAAGGGCTCCTTCTTTTTTATTCAGTTATTGCCTAGAGCAGCTGTTCCTGCACCAGCAGTGCCAGACCCTGGTAGTCATGTGAATGCTTTAGAGAGAGCTCTCATCAGGCTTCTCCTGCCTCTGGATTTTGGCTAAATTGCTGTTTCCTTCTGCATGTTACTGGATGGCCCCTCCAAAGGAGGGACTGATGAAATCTTCTCATGCAACCCCAAGATAATAACTCTAAGGAAGTTGAGCACAGTATCTTATTACTTCAACAGCATGGTGATAGGAGATTTAGACACTTTCCTATTTCATGAAATTTATAACAGGGTCTTTACTCTCTCAGGTCAGAAGAGATTAAGGACAAAAGACCAAGTGGGGAGGATAAGGTTGCTGAAGGGGGGTCACGTACCTCTGTCCTGGATTCTGTGAATTGTTCATTCAACTGTACCCGGAAATGTGCATCTTTGCATGTGTGGTCACATATTTTTATCACATGATGTATAGTTCTCTCCCCATCAGTGGCAGTTAGTAGCTCTTATCAGGCTTATGATAGTAAAATTACATGGTGATTACTCTCACTGCAGCAAAGGTCTCTCTGAGGTCTGGAGAAAAAATAGACCAGGAGGGCTGGAAACTTCACTTAGTGTCATGACTTCTCTTTTTATTGGACAGCTGTTTACTCACCCATCACTTTCCTAATCAAGGGATTTGGGCCTTCCTTTTCCCAACCATGGGCCCATGCTAAAGTCCAGATATATTTATCTGTGCTGGGACTGGGTTTTCTTCTAAAATGATAGAGTCAAAGAATGTCTTCCTTGCTGATTTCCAGTATTCTTTTTTTTTTTTTTTTTCTTTTCAGACCGGCAAGGGGATCGCAACCCTCGGTACGGTGTGGTCTGCACCATGCTCAGCCAGCGAGCGCACTGGCCATCCCTATATAGGATCTGAACCTGCAGCCTTGGCACTACCAGCGCTGCACTCTCCTGAGTGAGCCACGGGGTTGGGCCTGATTTCTAGGATTCTAATCTTCACTGTCTAAGCTGCTGGTTTCCAACATTGGATACTGGTCAGCATCACCTACAGGGCATTTAAAACCTATCGATGTATGTGCCTCATCCCCAGAGAGTCTGTTTTGATTCTTCTATGGTGTAGCTCAGGCATTGGTGGTTTAAGAATGCTTCCAAGTAAAGTAGTCATGTTACAGTGGGGGAACTTCAGCCAAGTGCTCAAAGTTAACACCACCCGTAATGAGAGACATCAACACCACTAGCCTCCTAATATAATGGACCAAGAAAACACAACATTACTTCTGTGGTATTCTTGCCAAAAGTGCACAACCTGAGTTTAATTATGAGCATATATTAGATAAGCTCAAACTGAGGGTCATTATACAAAATAACTGGCCAATACTTTTCAAATGTTAAGGTCATGAAGGCAAAAGAAATTCCAAGGAGATGTCCCAGACTCAGGAGACCAAGGAGACAAAACAACTAAATGCAATGTATGATCCTAGATTGGATCCCGATCCAGAAAAAAGACATTAGTGGGAAGATAGATGGAATTTGAGTAAGGTCTGTAGATTAGCTCGTTGTATGGTATCAGTTATAATTTATTGATTTTGGTGATTGTGCTATAGTTATATAAAAAAGTAATATTTGGGGAAGTTGAGTGGAGAATATATGGGAACTCTGAGTACATTTGGAACATTTTTGAAAGTCTGAAATGATTGTAAGGTCAAAAGTTCAAAAAAAAAAAAAAGAAAAAGAAAAAAGAAGAAGAAGAAGAAAGGAAAGAAAAGAATTCCAGGTAATTCTAAAAAGTTGCCAAAGTTAAGAACCACTTTCCTAAGTCACTTTGCCTAACACTGTCAAAGTAATCTTCCTGAAAATGCTGTTTTTTCATGTTTCTGACCTTCTCAAAGCTTTCCAGTGACTTCTGTCATCTATGGAGTGAAGACCAAATTCCTTAGGCTGCCATTCGAAGCCCCCATAGCAAGACCCAATCTATGCCCTTGACCTATGGAGCAGGACCTGACTCACATTTTACTTTCCCATGTCTGACCTTATGCTGATTATTTTCCTTCTCCCCATAGAACCCGTGCCTTCCTGCTTGGGCTTCTGAATCATTTTTCATCCTAGGGCCCACTTCAGAGCCTGTCTCTTCATTCAGGCCTTGTATGATTATTTCTGTTAGAAGCAGTCGTCTTTCCTTTCTTTGAATTGTGGAAGGTACCATGGTGTGGAGTGAAAACTCGAGATTTAGATTCAAAAATATGTGAATCTGAGTCCTCGTTCCACCCTTTCCCAGTGCTAAGGGAGAAGTCAATTGGCTTCTTATTTTTTTTTCAAAGAAGTCTTTTTTAGACCAATATTTTATTTTCGTTTTATTACTTTGGTAAAAAGGTACATAATTTAGAGGTAAAAGGAAACATTTGAACAAATAGTGATATCATGATAATGAAATTTGTGTCACTGTTTAAGTATGTGACAATTTTCTATACACATTCAGGACACATGTTATCTCATTTAATCTACAAACAACACTTTAAAATAGGTTTATTATGCCTACTTAGTTTATATATGTGGACGTTGAGTCTCAGAGAGGTTAATGATTTTTGCAGAACACCTAAGTAGCAAAAAATTAGAGTTGAGTTTGACTCCGGGATCCAGTGAGTGCCATGTTCTTCCTCAATATGGTGATTACTCACACTAAGTAATTAGTTTGGACGGCTCCACTGGGAAGAAGGTAAGATTTTCATTTTCCATGAAGGTTTTCCAAATGTCTGAGGCTCTTTCAAATTATTATTTAAAACTTTAATTTGTGGTTTTTGGTTGTAAGTTTAGGGCATCATGTCCATGTAACATGGAACTTCTCTAGAATTTACTCAATTTTCTAATGCCTATAAAGCTTAAACTCTTGAAGATTGTACTTGGAGGCACTGTTGAATGAATAAAATAGATCACATTCATGTTGGCCTCTTCAGGTCACAAATGAGACAGAATCTTGTTCCTTCTCTTTTCTTCAAGAGTGTTTTAGGCAGCCCTCAAACCACTATGGCTTTGATGGATGTGTGTGGTCATTGTAATTCTTGTGACTTGAATGATTGCACTACAAGAATGTTTGCTTACAAATTTGTTCAGAACCTTACTTTTCTTTAAACCAGCATTTTCTAAGTATTCATCGTTTTGGAGAACATGAAAACAGTATAGAAAAATGTTTTTGAGATCTCTGGAAGCTATTTTTTAAAAATGCAGAAAGTGATGCCATATTAGTTTGAGAAGAACAGTTGGAATTATTTGCTGTTACTTTCAGAATCTGGCTATTCCATGTACCAATGATTAATTTTTTAAAATTTCTTATTTTATAAATATAGGCAATAAAAAATCTGTTAAAATACTTTGTTTATGTATTTGTGTGTAAAAATAAATGGAAAAAATATTGTTACTTTGCTCTGTACATGAAATAGTTAAAACTTTTAATTTAAATTGGTTAAAATATTATCAAAGCATTTTAAGAAGCAACAAATTTGTGGTAACTATTGCTTCAAATTTTTTAATATTTGAATTTTATGGAGTTTCTCTAACAAAAATCCCTACCACTTATTGGTTATTTATAACCCACCAGGCATTGTGCTAAGTGCTCTCTAAACACATTATCCCATTTATTTTTACAACAATCCTATGCAGACCTTTTGTTAAATTTAAAAATTGATGCTTTTTATTTGTTTATTTTTTGTTAGGAATGCAACTGACTCTTTCCCATTATATATTAATCTGGAGATAATAAGCATAGCCATTCAAATTTTAAGTGACTTTTTAAAATGAAAATATTCATTTTTTATTTTAATTTTTTCTTTAATATTTTATTGCATTTTATTTTGTTGATATACAATGTGGTTGATTATTGTGGCCAATTACCAAAACCTTCCTCTCTCCTCCCTCTCCCCCCTCCCTCGCAACAATGCCCCTTCTGTTTGCTTGTCATATCAACCTCAAGGAATTGTAATTGTTGTGTCTTCTTCCCTGCCCCACTCCCGGTTTGTGTGTGCGTGTGTGTATTTATTTATTTATTTATTTA
>NW_007739872.1:17326-20293 GCF_000696425.1 Galeopterus variegatus
GATGAACATTGGGGAACAGGTATGCCTTCAACTTGATGATTTCTATTCCTCTGGGTATATTCCCAGCAGTGGGATAGCTGGGTTATAAGGTAGATCTATCTGCAATTGTTTGAGGAACCTGCATACCATTTTCCATAGAGGCTGCCCCATTTTCCAGTCCTACCAACAATTTATGAGAGTTCCTTTTCCTCCACAACCTCGCCAGCATTTATTGTTCAGAGCCTTTTGAATTTTAGCAATTGTAACTGGGGTGAGATGGTATCTCAGTGTGGTTTTGATTTGCATTTCCTGAATGCTGAGTGATGTTGTGCATTTTTTCATATGTCTTTGGCCATTCGTATATCTTCCTTAGAGAAATGCCTATTTAGCTCTTTTGCCCATTTTTTAATTGGGTTGCTTGTTTTTTTTCTTGTAAAGTAGTTTAAGTTCCTGTATATTCTGGATATTAATCCATTGTCAGATGTATATTTTGCAAATATTTTCTCCCACTTTGTTGGTTGTCTTTTAACTCTGTTAATTGTTTCTTTTGCTGTGCAAAAGCTTTTTAGTTTGATATAATCCCATTTGTTTATTTTCCTTTGGTTGCCCATGCTTTGGGGGTCATATTCATGAAGTCTGTGTCCAGTCTTACTTCATGAAGTGTTTCTCCTGTGTTTTCTTGAAGAAGTTTTATTGTTACAAAGTGTATTATCAATTTTTTAATCCATTTTGAGTTGATTTTAGCATATGGTGAGAGGTATGGGTCTACTTTCATTCTCCTGCATATTGATATCCAGTTATCCCAGCACCATTTGCTGAAGAGGCAGGCTCTTCCCTAGTTCATAGGTTTGGTTCCTTTATCAAAGATCAGATGGCTGTAGGTGTGTGGGTTGATTTCTGGATTCTCTATTGTATTCCATTGATCAGTGTCTGTTTTTATGCCAGTACTGTGCTGTTTTGGTTATTATGGCTTTGTAGTATAGTTTAAATTCAGGGAGGATTATGTGTACAGCTTTATTAATTTTTTGTTCAGAATTGCTTTACAATGCATGGTCTTTTGTTATTCCATATAAACGTCTGGATAGTTTTTTCCATTTCTGAGAAAAATGTCATTGGAATTTTGATGGGGATTGCATTGAATTTGTATATCACTTTGGGTAGTATGGACATTTTCACAATGTTGATTCTTCCAATCCAAGAGCATGGGATATCTTTCCATGTTCTTTTAACCTCTTTAATTTCTCTCAGCAGTGGTTTGTAGTTCTCATTATTTTTCATATCCTTGGTTAACTCAATTCCTATTTTATTTTTTTGGTAGCTATTGTAAATGGGCAAGCTTTGTTCATTTTTTTTTCTGCATGTTCACAATTGGACAATAGAAATGCCACTGATTTTTGTGTGTTGATTTTATATCCTGCAACTTTGCTGAAATCCTTTATGAACTCCAAAAGTTTTTTGTAGTGGCTTTAGGCTGTTCAATATATAGGATCATGTCATCTGCAAATAGGCACAGTTTGACTTCATCTTTTCCAATCTGGATGTCCTTTATTTCCTTCTCTTCTCTGATTGCTCTGGTGAGTACTTGCAACACTATGTTGAATAGGAGTGGTGGGAGTGGACATCCTTGTCTAGTTCCTGTTCTTAAAGGAAAAGCTTTTAGCTTTTCCCCATTCAGGATGATATTGGCAGTGGGTTTATCATATACAGCTTTTATTATGTTGAGATACTTTCCATCTATACCTAACTTATAGAGGGTCTTTGTCAAGAATGAATGTTGAATTTTATCAAATGCTTTTTCAGCATCTATAGAGATGACCATATTATCCTCGTGTATGATTTTATTAATACTGTGTATCACATTTATTGATCTGTGAATGTTGAACCAACCTTGCATCCCTGGAATGAATCCCACTTGATCATGGTGTATAATTTTACATATGTGTTGCTGTATTCTGTTAGCTAGTATTTTATTGAGGATTTTTGCATCTATATTCATCAAGGACATCGGCCTGTAGTTTTCTTTTTTAGTTGTATCTTTACCCGATTTTGGTATCAGGAAGATGTTGGCTTCATAGAATGAGTTTGGGAGATTTGCCTCTGTTTCGATTTTTTGGAATAGTTTGTAAAGAATTGGTGTCAATTCCTGTTTGAATGTTTGGTAAAATTCTGCTGTGAATCCATCTGGTCCTGGGCTTTTCTTTATTAGGAGCCTTCTGATAACAGCTTCTTAATCTCCTTTATTGTTATCTGTCTGTTCTGATTTTCTACATCTTCTTGGCTCAGTTTTGGTAGCTTGTGTGTGTCCAGAAATGTATCCATTTCCTCCAGATTTTCAAATTTGTTGGTGTATAGTTGTTTATAGTAGTCTCGAATGATTCCTTGTATTTCAGATGAATCAGTTGTAATATCACCTTTTTCGTTTCTAATTTTTGTTATTTGGATCTTCTCTCTTCTTTTTTTAGTTAGCCATGTTAATGATTTGTCAATTTTATTTATCTTTTAAAAGACCAGAGTCATGCTAGTGGTTTGTCAATTTTATTTATCTTTTCAAAAAACTAACTTTTTGATTTGTTGATCTTTTGCATTGTGTTTTGGGTTTCGATTTCATTAAGTTCTGCTCTGATCTTAATGATTTCTTTCCATCTGCTAACTTTGGGTTTGGATTGTTCTTGTTTTTCTAGTTCTTTAAGGTGAAGTGTTAGGTTGTTCACTTGCCATCTTTCCATTCTTCTGAAGTAAGCATCTAATGTGATAAATTTCCCCTTTAGTACTGCTTTTGCAGCATCTCACAGTTTTTGGTATGATGTATCACTATTTTCATTAGTTTCAATAAATTTTTTGATTTCCTGTTTGATTTCTTTTTGGATCCATGTGTCATTAGGTAGAATGCTGTTTAATTTCCATGTGTTTGTATAGTTTCCAGAATTTTGCTTGTTATTGATTTCTAATTTTATTTTTCCTTTTTGTCTTTTTTACTGACTGGTAACG
>NW_007739872.1:20303-20867 GCF_000696425.1 Galeopterus variegatus
TATGGTGTATCACATTTATTGATTTGCGTATTTTGAATCACCCTTGCATCCCTGGGATGAATCCCACTTGAATGTGGTGAATAATTTTACGTATGTGTTGCTGTATTCTGTTTGCTAGCATTTTAGGGATGATTTTTGCATTTATATTCATCAAGGATATCAGCCTGTAGTTTTCTTTCTTGGTTGTATCTTTACCTGGTTTTGGTATCAGGATGATGTCTGCTTCATAGAATGAGTTTGGGAGATTTGCATCTGTTTCAATCTTTTGGAATAGTTTGTAAAGAATCGATATCAATTCTTTGAATGTTTGGTAAAATTCTGCTGTGAATCCATCTGGTCTTGGGCTTTTCTTTGCTGGGAGCCATCTGATAAGAGTTTCAATCTCCTTTATTGTTACTGGTCTGTTCAGATTTTCTACATCTTCATGGCTCAGTTGTGGGAGCTTGTGTGTGTCCAGAAATTTATCCACTTCCTCCAGATTTTCAAATTTGATGGCGTGTAGTTGTTTATAGTAGTCTCGAATGATTCCTTGTATTTCAGATGAATCAGTTGTAATATCGCCTT
>NW_007739872.1:21856-24806 GCF_000696425.1 Galeopterus variegatus
GTTATTTTTCAGGAACCAAACCCAGTACTCCCTTGAGAATTTCTTGTAAGGGTGGTTGTGTGGTGGTGAACTCCCACAGTTTTTGTTTGTCTGAGAAATATACTATTTGCCCTTCATTTCAGAAGGATAGCCTTGCGGTTTAGAGTATTCTTGGCTGGCAATCTCTGTCTTTAAGTATTTTGAATATATCATCCCATTCCTTTCTGGCTTTTAGGGTTTACGATGAAAAGTCTGATGTTAGTCTGATTGGGGCTTCCTTATAGGTGATTTCATGCTTCTGTCTGGCAGCTCTTAAGATACTCTCTTTGTCTTTGAGTTTTGCCAATTTGACTATAACATGTCTTGGAGAAGATCTTTTTGGGTTGAATACATTTGGGGATCTTTGAGCTTCCTGAATCTGAAGATCTGTGACTTTTCCCATACCTGGGAAGTTTTGTGCCACTATTTTGTTGAATATGTTTTCAATGCAATCTCCTTTTTCCTCCCCTTCTGGAATACCAAGGAGCTGGATATTTGAGTGCTTCAGGTTGTCTGACATCTCTGTCAGATTTTCTTCAATGCCTTTGATTCCTTTTTCTTTTGTCTGCCCGTGTTATTTCAAACAGCCCATCTTCAAATTCAGAGGTTCTTTCTTCAACTTTTGCAATCCTGTTGGTTAAACTCTCCATTGTGTTTTTTATTTCACTGAATAAATTCTTCAGTTCAGCAAGCTCAGCTACATTTTTTTTTCAGGGCATTGATTTCTTTGTACATTTCTTCTTTCAGGTCCTGTATATTTTTCCTCATTTTATCATGTCTAGCTGAGTTTTCTTGTATCTCATTCAGTTTCCTTTGAATTATCACTCGAAATTTCTTGTCAGACATTTCAACGGTTTCTTGTTCTATAGGATCTAGAGCTTGAGAGATGTTACCCTTTAGTGGTGTACTTTCTTGATTTTTTGTATTTCTGGTAACTTTTCTTTGATGTTTATTCATCGTGGCAGGGGGTTTTGCAGTCCACAGGTTTGACACTATTGTCTGACTAAGATGTTGCTGGGGTTGCCAATTTGGTATGGCTACCTCAGTAACTGCTCAGTTGGCCTCTAGTGCCTTGCGTGTGTGGTTGCCTCGGGTCTTGGGCCTCTCCGGGGAGCCATCTCTCTGGTCAGCTTGGACTCAGCCAGGCTGCTGGGTCACGGGATGGTACTGCAGGATGTGTGGTCTCTGCCAAGCTTCCACCTACCCTGCTGGACATCTCCCTGTTCCGCACACACTGGGCCGGGCTGCTGGGATGTGCGGAGGCACCGCAGAGCATGTGGTCTCTGTAGAGCTTCTGCTTCCCCTGCTGGACATCTCCCTGCTTCGTGCATGCTGGGCCAGGCTTGAGATGGAGCCAGGTGGTGGTGGTGAAGCCTACCTGGTGGATCACATGATGGCAGCCACATAGGATGTATGGTCTCTGCAGAGCTTCTGCCCCCCGTACTGGATGTCTCCCTGCTCTGTGCACACTGGGCTGGGGTGCTGGATTGCATGGTGTTGGTGTGGTCCCTGCAGAGCTCCGAGCACCCCTGCCGGACGTCTCCCTGCTCTGTGCACACTGGGCCAGGCAGGCAATGGAGCCGGGTGTCAGCAGTGAAGCCTACCTGCTGGATCAGGCGGTGGTGGCCCCACAGGATATGTGGTTTCTGCAGAGCCTCGGCCTCCCCTGTTGGATGTCTCCCCACTCCGTGTGCACTGGGCCAGGCTGGGAATGGAGCCAGGTGGCGGCGGTGAAGCCTATGTGCTGGATCACACGACAGCAGCCCCACAGGGCATGTGGTCTCCATGGAGCTTCAGCCTCCCCCTCTGGACATCTCCTGATTACATATGCACTTGATGTTATGTTTTTCTCATTGTAAATTGGTTGATTTGTGGAGAGAGTGACACTGGGGACCGTCTATTCCACCATCTTGACCAGAAGTCTGGTTTCTTAGAATGCTCAAATCACCTTCTTCAAAGGATGCTTGTGAATATTAGATGATGTGCAAACATGAAGATCCCCAGCACATAGTAGGCTCCTTCCTCTTTATTTTTGTAGCTCAGTGATCCTGAAATGTACATTGGGTTATCAAAATGTACTGCAGAGCCTTTAAAAAATATTTGTTCCTGGCCATCACTAACATGATCAACAGTCTTGAGCTGAACTGAATTCTTGGGACTTTAAGGATTTGTACTGAATTATTTCCAGGAACACAACTCAGTAAATATGGACAGAGGAATATAACTCCACAGAGGGAAAAGGGAGGGATAATTAGTTTCTAAATGGGAAGAAGCTGTGGTGCCTTCAGTCAGACACATTGAGCATGTACAACTACCTTGTACAACTTCTTTACCCATGAGTCCTGCACAGCAACCAATCACAGATCTGTCCCCTGCCCAGGTGATGTGTACATAGGGTGAGTCAGTCCCCTATGTTTTGAGCTTTCTTCTCTGTTTTCTGCTTCCTCCACCCTCACAGCTCCCTGCTCTGGCCCCAGCTCCCGGGCCACTGTGGGCTGAGAAGGGAGTCTGATGCCCACAGGTGCAGAAAGAGACAGGTGGGGCTGCCGTTGTTCACAGACCACAAACTCTGGGTGTGTCTTATGACTGATTCTGGTTTTGGAATCTATTTCTCTTTGTGACCACTCCAGGGCCTCTCCCTCCTCCTACTTCCTTCTCATTACACTTTCTTTCTCTAGTGCACCCCCTTTTATGGCCAGATAATGGCTGTGCAAATAGTTGACAATTCAGTAAAAATGACTTTTTATGATAACTGGGAACCTAGCTCTGCTTTTCCCAAAAGAGGTCAAGGTTCATAAAAGCAAGATTTTATGAAGGGCTGTGAAGTTGTGAGTGTGGTTTAGGGAGCGTGTGCATACATGATGGTGAGAAAGAAAACAAAGTGCTGGTTGTTGGTCAAGTCCTGAAAGTGGAGGGGGCAAAAATCATTCTG
>NW_007739872.1:25362-26505 GCF_000696425.1 Galeopterus variegatus
TGTCTTGTAAATAACATTCATATTACCAAAAGAAAACACCCATCTTGTTAAAGGAACTCCCTATTGTTACCCAGGTCATTATTTTTGTCTCTGTGGTAACCTTTTTGTAAGGTGTAAAGAGAAAGACTGAAGAAACATGAAATAAGGAGATGAATGGATAAACTAACAGGACAGGATTGGGAGTAGTGTGTAAAGAAAAGAAGTGTATTAGTTTTTGTGAATGTAACTTTTTAAAAATCAGACTCTATATAAATGTAGTGGGTTCCTTGAGTAGACAGCAAACCGTGTCACAAGAATCCTTGNACTCTATATAAATGTAGTGGGTTCCTTGAGTAGACAGCAAACCGTGTCACAAGAATCCTTGAGCAGATTCATTAAGGAGTGTGTAGTATGGCCTTCTGTGCTCAATGGTAGGTTAGACTGAGTCACTGAAGAGAAAAGAGACAAAGGACAAAATGGGATGGCAACAGGAAAGGATTGAAAGTAATATTTACCGAGGGCTCATCACATACCAGGCACTGTGTATAATGCCTTACATATCTTCATTTACTCTTTTACTGTCATTTTCCTTTTCTGTAGCTTTAGAAAGTTTATAACTGACACATAGCTGTAAATGTTTATGGGGTACAGTGTGATGTTTTAATGCATATATACATTATTTAATAATTAAGTCAGGGTAGTTATTATATCCATCACCTAAACATTTATCATTTCTTTGTGAGTCAAGATCCTCTTTTCTAGCTGTCTTGAAATACACGTACTATATTATTAGCTTTAGTCACCCTACTGTGTATAGAACCCCAGAACTTGTTCTATCTAACTGTAATGTTGTACCTGTTGACCACCTCTCCCCATCTATTCTCCTACCCTCCCCAGCCCCCATAACTGCTATTCTACCCTCTGCTTCTATGAGACAAACTTCTTTAGCTTGCACATATGGGTGAGGTCTTGTGGTATTTGTGTCCTGCATCTGCATTATTTCACTTAACATAATGTCCTCCAGGGTCATTCATGTTGTCACAAATGAGAGAATTTCATTCTTCTTCATGGATGTATAGAATTTAATTGTTGAAGTACACAACATTTTACTCATCAGTTCTTCTGCTGATGGACACTCAGATTGATTCCACATCTTGGCTATTA
>NW_007739872.1:27703-28597 GCF_000696425.1 Galeopterus variegatus
AACTGGGGTGAGGTGTACCTCATTGTGATTTTTATTTGCTTTTCCCTGATGATTAGTGATGTTGAGCATTTTTCATATGCCTGTTGGTCATTTGTATATCTTGTTTTCAGAAATGTCTATTCAGGTCTTTTGGCCACTTTTTAATTGGATTATTTGGAGGGTTTTTTGCTGTTGTGTTATTTTACTTTCTTTTGTATTCTGGATATGTGCCCCTTTTCAGATTTATAGTTTGCAAATATTTTTTTCTATTCTGTAGGTTGTTTCTTCATTCTGCTGAATGTTTCCTTTGCTGTGCAGAAGCTCTTTAGTTTGATGTAATCCCATTTGCTGTTTTTGCTTTCATTGCCTCTGGTTTTGAACTCTTATCCAAAAGACTTCTAAGTCTTTTATTTTATTTTATTTTATTTCTTGTAGCTATTATAAATGAATCACTTTCTGATTCTTTTTCAAATAGTTTGCTCTTGGCATACAGAAACACTACTGATTTCATGTGTTGATTTTGTATCCTGCAAATATACTGAATTGATTTTTAGTTCTTTTTTTATAGAAACATAATTGATCATACATATTTGTGGGTTACAGAGTTGAATAACAATGGCTGTGTACAATATGTGATGATCAATAAGGATAATTCGTATATTCATCATTACAAAATGTGACCACTATTTGTGACCCTTAACTAGTTTCTTGCTACCTCCTCCCCTCCCCTCTTGTTTTGTCTAGTAACCACAGTTCTTCTCTCCTTTTGAAAATTCAGTGTATTAGTGATTTTTGTTTCTTTCTTTCTTTCTTTTTAATTTATTTATTTTCATAGCTCCCAACTTATGAGTGAGGATGTGATATTTCTGTGCCTGTTTTCTTTTATTTCCCCCAATATTGCCCAAGCTCATCCAC
>NW_007739872.1:29790-31724 GCF_000696425.1 Galeopterus variegatus
TTCCTTGTATATTCTGGATATTAATCCCTTGTTGGGTGTATAGTTTGCAAATATTTTCTCCAATTCTGAAGGTTGTTTGTTCACTCTATTGGTTATTTCCTTCGCTGTGCAGAAGCTTTTTAGTTTTATGTAATTCCATTTGTTATTTTTTTCTTTGCCGCCTGTGCTTTTGAAATCTTATTCGTAAAGCCTTTGCCAAGTTCTACATCTTGAAGTGTTTCTACTGCTTTTTCTTCTAGGAGTTTTATAGTTTTAGGTCATGTATTTAAGTATTTAATCCATTTCAAATTGATTTTTGGTATATGGTGAGAGCTATGGGTAGATTTTCATTTTTCTACACATACCCAGTATTCCCAGCACTATTTATAGAAGAGACTGTCCTTTCCCAACTATATGTTCTTGGCGCCTTTGATGAAGATCAGTCATCTGGAAGTGTGTGGATTTCTTTTTGAGGATTTTAAATTCTTTTTCATTGGTCCATGTGTCTGTTTTTGTGCCAGTACCATGCCATTTTGGTTACTGTAGCTTTGTAGTATATTTTGAGGTTATGTTCTGTAATGCCTCTAGATTTATTAATTTTTGCTCAGGATTACCTTGGCTAATTGGGGCCTTTTGTTGTTCTGTATGAATATTAGTATTTTTTTTCTATTTCAGTGAAGAATGTCATTGGTATTTTGATGGGGATCACATTGAATCTGTAGATCCCTTAGGGTAGTATGAATATTTTCACATTAATTCTTCCAATCCAAGAGCATGGAATGTCTTTCTATCTTTTTTGTGTCCTCTTCAATTTCTTCCAACAGTCATTTGTCATTCTCGTTGTAGCAATCTCTCACTTTCTCAGTTAAATTTATTCCTGGTTATTTTATATTTTTGCTAGTTATTGTAAATGAACTTGCTTCCTTGATCCTGTTCTGCTAATTCAGTGTTGGAGTATAAAACTTCTCCTGATTTTTGTATATTGGATTTGTATCCTGAAGCTTTACTGAATTCATTTATCAGCTCTAATAGTGTCTTGAGAAAGTCTTTAGGTTTTCTGTGTATAAGATCAAGTAATCTGCAAACAGGGACAATTTCACTTCATCTTTTCCAATTTGGATGTTCTTTATTTCCTTCTCTTGCCTGATTGCTCTGGCTAGTACTTCCAATGCTATGTTAAATATTAGTGATGAGTGCACATCCTTGGTTTGTTGCTGTTCTTAAAGTAAAAACTTTCCCAATTTAGGATGATATAGGTGGTGAGTTTGTTGTATACAGTTTTATTTTTTTGAGATATTTCCCTTCTATACCTAATTTGTTGAAAGTCTTCATCATGCAGGGATGTTGAGTTTTGTCAATGCATTTCTACATCTGTTGAGAAATCATATGGTTTTTGTCTTTGGTTTTGTTGCTGCAGTGCATCACATTTATAGACTCGTGTATGTTGAATGATCCTTGCATCACCGGGATGAATCCCAGTTGACCATGATGTATAATACTTTGAGGTTCTGCTGTATTCTGTTTTCTAATATTTTGTTGAGAATTATCTTCATCTATCTTCATCAAGGATATTTACCTGAGAGTTTTCTTTTTCTTTTGTATCAGGGTGATACTAGCCTCATAGAATGAGTTTTGGTGAATGGCATCTGTTTCAATTTTTAAACATATTTTGAAAATATTTGTCATTAATTCCTCGGTAAAGGTTTGGTAGAATTCAGCAGTAGAGCAATCTAGTACTGGGCTTTTCTTTATTGGAAGACTAGTGATTAGTGCTTCAGTCTTGTTGCTTGTTATTGGTCGGTTCAGGTTCTCTATTTCTTCTAGGTTCAATCATGGCAGTTTTTATGTATCCATAAATTTATGCATTTCCTCCAGGTTTTCAAAGTTGTTAGTGTACAGTTCTTCATAGTAATCTCTATGGATTCATTGTACTTTTTTTTTTTTTTTTTTTTTTT
>NW_007739872.1:32568-33485 GCF_000696425.1 Galeopterus variegatus
ATATCACTTTGGGTAGTATGGAACTTTTCACAATGTTGATTCTTCCAATCTAAGAGCATGCAATATCTTTTCATCTTCTTATGTCCTCTTTAATTTCTCTCAGCAGTGGTTTGTAGTTCTCATTATAAAGATTTTCACATCCTTGGTTAACTCAATTCCCAAGTATTTTTTTTTTTGGTTGCTATTGTAGATGGGCAAGCTTTCTTGATTTCTCTCTCTCTCTTTTTTTTTTTTTTTTTTTTTTTTTTTTTTTTTTTTTTTTTCCTTTTCCNTCGCAACCCTCAGTGTCGCCCTCGTACCGGACCGGGACCAGCAACGGGATCGCAATCCTTGGCGTTCCTCCCACGCCTCGCTCAGCCAGTGAGCGGGAACCGGTCTGTATGTGGGATCCGAACCCTCGGGCGGGAGCGCCGCCGCGCTTCCCAAGCGGCGCACTATCCAGTGCACCACCGGGCCGGCCCTTGATTTCTCTTTTCATGTTCAATATTGGAGAATAGAAATGCTACTGATTTTTGTGTTTTGATTTTATATCCTGCACCTTTGCTGAAATCATTGATCAACTCCAAGAGTTTTTTTTGTAGAGGTTTAGGCTTTTTAATATATAGGATCATGTCATCTGCAAAGAGGGATAGTTTGACTTCATCTNGCACCGTGCTGTCTTGGTTACTGTAGCTTTGTAGTATATTTTGAGGTCAGGTACTGTAATGTCTCTAGATTTATTTATCTTTGCTCAAGATTACTTTGGCTAATTTCGGCCTTTTGTTGTTCTCTATGAATATTAGGATTTTTTTTTCTATTTAGTGAAGAATATCATTGGTATATAAATAGTGGTCATATTGAATGTGTAGATCCCTTTGGGTAGTATGGATATTTTCACCACATTAATTCTTCCAATCCAAGAGCATGGAATGTCTTTC
>NW_007739873.1:0-3784 GCF_000696425.1 Galeopterus variegatus
CAGAAATGGGTGACTTTATCACTCATTAATGTCAAACCCAAGGACAAGATGTCACTATTTTGTGTTTTCTATTTTGAGGCAATAGTACCCTGCCACCAGCCTCTTCAGAGGATGGGAATATATGAGGTCAGTTTAACTTAAATAGGTATTATCAATCACTGGCTGTTCAGAAGTGATGTGGAAGACTTCGTAGAAAAACAGAAACTGTGGTAGACTTGCTGTGTCCACACAGAGGAAGAAAGAAGGGAAGCTGAAATAACAAATACAGAAAAGAATCTCTGGGGTGAAAAAGCTTAGGAATCATTACTTATGTCTATTCTGTATTTTGTCAGGTAACATCTTCATTTGTTACAAGATACAAAGTGATTCTCCTGGAGTCCCAGAAGAGGTTGAAAATGAAGCTGACTGGTTTCTCTCTGCCAATGTGATGTATAAAATTGGTGAGCCTGCCTTCTACTCCTACCAGTGTACTATTATCCTATGACAATTATGCTGATGAATCAGTTTATTCCAGTTTTAAGAAAGAAGTGCTTTTAAGGAGCTTTATTTTTTCTGTTCTCTCTCTCTCTCTTTAGGTGACTTGGGCCATGTGACATCAATAAGTAAACCTAAAGTGGAAGAAGGAGATATTCGCTTCCTGGCTAATGAAATTTTGCAAGAGGTATATATTAGGGAAATGGAGGGTGTTTAAAAATCCACTGAACCTTTTGACTCTCTAATGAAGGCTCACAGTGCAAAACATAAAAAGTATATAATTATGATTTAAACTTGTAGTATTTATTTTCCCATTCAGAATGGAGACCAAAAATAGGAGAGAAACTCTTCCCAAAAAGCAAAAGGAAAGCTGGTTCAATCAAGGATGAATGAATATTTGTACTAAGCTTTCTAAAGGTCCTTTACTGTTTCTAGTATTTCTTAGAATTCCTAATGTCATGGATTGCCTGCTAGGAAGAAAGCCTTTTCCTCAAGCCCGTATTGGCCCAACCCATCTCTGTCATGCTCTTATCCTTCTGATAGCACCACCAGCTCAGTTGAAACGACCTTTAGTCATTGCTCATCTAAGGATGTCTGTTTGGTCAAGCCTAGGAAGGGTATGACTTTCTCCTAGTGATAATCAGGAAAAAAATGAGTGTTTTCTTCCTTTGACCAGCCAATTATACACTAAGCTTCTTTGAGCCCAACATAGCAAAATGGTGCAAAGATTCTGCCTTGGGTGCTCCAGGGCACAGCAGGGTTAATCAGGTAGATGTGTTCCCTCTCTCTTCTCTAGAAACAAACTACTAACTGCAGTGAATGGAACCTTGCCCACAGTGTCTGTTTAGAGTTTGTATGCACTCAAATGAACCTCTCCTATCAGTTGTATTTTAGTTTAGACTCACTCTGCTTGGTAAACTAACTGGCCTTCCTGTCTTCTGTTTTGAAGGATTACCAGCACCTTCCCAAAGCAGACATATTTGCCTTGGGATTAACGATTGCAGTGGCTGCAGGAGCAGAGTCGTTACCCGCCAATGGTGCTGCGTGGCATCACATCCGTGAGGGGAAAGTTCCTGATATCCCTCAGGAGCTCTCGGGGAACTTTTACAACCTGCTCAAGGTGATCTCTTATGAAGGGAAGATGAAATGCCTGTTTTTTAATGTGATGGCAAATAGGTGGGGAAAGGAAAATGGAGAAGTTGGTAGGGCCATTAACAGAAGAAAAAGGAACTGTGACTAGGAAGCCTAGAAAGGATACAGGACAGACTGAAAACTTCTCAAGGAAACTTACAGGATATCACAAAACCTTTCATGTGATAGTTTAAAAATTGTTACATTTTTTTTTAGTTGCCTTTCCTAACAACCCTGTAAGATGGGCAGGTGGTACCTCATTCTGCAGTTGAGGAAACCAAGGCTCCTTGACCGTTGTACTCAGTTAATTATTGGTTAACTTCAGAATCAAACCTGGCTATTTTGCTCCTACTTCACACTCATAACTATTGTCAGTGGTAGCAGTGATGATATTACTTAAAGAGTGAATTTTGAGTGTACATGTATATAAGAAAGTATAAGCTATTTTATTGATAATTGACAATACCACCAATAATTTGAGCTATTAGAAAAGGCATAATGTTGACTCAAATCTATGTGTTACTTAATGATATCTGAGTATGTACAGGGACAAGAAAAGGCAAATGTTATGTTAAAACAAAGAGAGATACAAAAAACCCTCACATGTCAAGAAGCTTAGAATAATACGAAAAAACCAAAATATATATGACTTACTTTGTGGCTTAGAGAACAGGATTGGTTAGGATTGCAAAAATAGCCTTAGAACTGTTTATTCGCTTGGAAATTAGATTTGAGTTTCACAGCTTACCTGCAAACTTCAAATGTAGTTACAAACCTGTCTGTCTTCCTGACTTCTTTTGCTCTCCTGAAAGGAGGCAAACCGTTCCTCACAGTGGTCTTTTGTTCATAGTCTAATGACCTATTTCTATGTGTAAAGTGCTCTTAGATTTAGTTGATAATTGCTGAGTACCTAAATGCTGGCCCTATGCTAGGCAATACATATGTTAATTCATTTTTAATTCTCACAACAGTGTCAGAAGGTAAATATCATTATCCCAAATTTCAGGAAAGGAAAACATTTCAGCAAGGCTTACAAAGTAAATGGTGAAGCACTGGCTCTGACCTTGGTCCTTAATGAAAGGTGAAGGTTCAGTGTTTTGTTATGATTTTTTTTTTGGCTGGCCAGTTTGGTGATCTGTACCCTTGACCTTGATGTTACCAGTGCCATGCTCTACCGAGTGAGAACCAGCCAGCCTCTATATGACATTTTTAATTGCCGTATATAATGAGTTATTTTCTACTATATTCAAATCACCTTACGGACATCCCCTTCCTTGGAATAAATGCTTTAGGAATATGTCATGGCGAGTTGTTGAGTGAAAAAGGAATGTGATGTAGTAGAAAGAAAGCTGAAATAAGACTTGGGTAAACAGTTTTGGTTTTGGCGCTTCTAATAACTTGAACAAGTCACTTTTATTCTAGCACCTCAGTTTCTTCCACTTTAATAGTAAGGCATTAGACTAGTTAGTCAGCTAGCCAGCTCTAAAATATGATACTTAAAGACAAGTCAAAGGTGTGGACAACTGATGCTACCAGACATGGATGATCTTCTTGTCCATAGTCAAGTTAAGTTTTCATTTAATTTTTCCCTCTGCACAAATGAGAAGCAGGGTTTTACAAAATCCACCAGCAGAAGCTGGGCTGGAGTAGGCTTGAGTGGGAAGATCTTCCCAATAGTGAAGCTTCCGTTTTCTTCCTTTTGGCCCTGCATCTTCAGAGCATGATCCACCCTGATCCAAAGGAGAGACCTTCTGCAGTAGCTCTGGCCAGAAATCGAGTTCTTCGGCCCTCCGTGGGGAAAGCAGAAGAGCTCCAGCAGCAGCTGAACTTGGAGAAGTTCAAGACTGCTGCATTGACAAGGTAGATTTTGGATGCTGGAGTCAAGAAATAATCTATTGCATACTACTCCCAATAGTATGACTGGTTCGGTGTGTCTTCTGTACGGATTCAAGTTTATATACATTCAACATTAAATACATAGGCCCCTGCCCACAAGGAGACTGACAGCATGAGGCCCTTTGTAGCTTGGGATTGGGAGGCTTCGTGACTAGGCTACTTGAGAGAGGAAATTCCAGTTAATGCATAGGAAGCAATATAAGGAAATACAACTGGGTTTAAAAAAAAAAAAACACGTTAAGATTGAGTGACAGCAGGTATCTAAGTAACTGGGTGATCACCT
>NW_007739873.1:4726-5127 GCF_000696425.1 Galeopterus variegatus
GGTTAAAAAAAAAAAAAAAAAAAAAAAAAAAAAAAAACTGGCTCCTTATTGCAGATTATATAGTATAATGCAATATAGTGGATCCACCTGCTGCAGATGAAGTTTCTAACTGTGATCTCACTATTATTAAAAAAAAAATAAGAAATAAAAATAAGTCAGCCTTTGTAGACTCTTGAATACATAAAATTGTTCAGGGAAATGCTGGACAAATAGTTTAAATGATTTCTCAAAATGTGGTTATATCTACATAAATAAAAATACACAATTAATAAAAGATAAACAAATGAATTTCTGTAAAATAGAACAACATTGGAGGAATGGCCAATTTTTTGTTTACAATTTTAATCCAGTTATTATGATGACACATACATCCAAGCTTTATTTCAAAATTCATTGTACCC
>NW_007739873.1:5235-32266 GCF_000696425.1 Galeopterus variegatus
TTTAATCCAGTTATTATGATGACACATACATCCAAGCTTTATTTCAAAATTCATTGTACCCAATTATATCCAGATTGTATGTGGAACTCTCCAGTGGTCAGACAATTAAGAATGATCTATAAAAAGATGTGGATGCAAGTATGCATACAAATGTGTGCCAAAAATGTATACGATTACTCTTAAAAATTCTAAAGCTTTAACTGGTTAAGGATTGTGAATAAGTGCAAAGAACTACTAAAAGGGCTTTTAAAATTTCTGTTTGAGAATTCTTGCAGCTGTTGGTAGAGGAACAGGCAGGCTAGAGTTTGGAACTTGCTAGTTGAAGATCTTTTCTCCTCCTATAGATTCACAGTGTTCTCTTACTGATAGACCTTCTTGCCTGTGTTGTAAAGATCTTTGGCTGAGATGGATGACAAAGATATTAACAAAGAACTGAAGCAGAAATTAAGCTTTTCCCATTGCGAAGAACAGACTGAAAATGAAGAGCAGAAGAAAGCACAGGAGGGTGGGGAAGCCCAGAGCCAAACCCCAGAGAAGTGTGAAGCTCAGGATTCAGAGGCCAAGTTTACACTGTCCAGGACTCCCCTTGATAAAATATGTGAACTTGACACATCTCAAAAAGAAGACAAAGAAAGTTCAGATCAGATTTTGAGGACTCCAGTGTCAGACCCTCTCAAACGCCCTGAGACACCGGAACAACCAGGCAGCAGCAGTGAGCAGGTGCATGGTGATGGCCCCTATACTCCCAAAAGCTGGTCAAGCCAACTGGTGACGTCTTCAACAGGGAAGATCCCCTCCCAAGGCTCTAAGCATTTGAGGCTCAAACCTGATCCCCTCATGAGTGAGACCTCATCAACTCTGGTCAATATTAATCCCTTTACCCCAGAGTCCTATAGAAAATTACTCCTTCAGTCCAGTGGCAAGAGGGAAACCCGAGGCGATCTCGAGGAAGCTGGTCCAGAGGAAGGCAAGGTAGGACAGGGCTTGCCTGCGAAGAGATGTGTTCTGCGAGAAACCAACATGGCTTTCCGCTATAAAAAAGAATTCTTGGAATTAGAAAAAAATTGGGGTTGAGGAATTTGGTACAGTCTACAAGTGCATTAAGAGGCTGGATGGATGTGTTTATGCAGTAAAGCACTCTACAAAACCTTTTGCAGCATTATCAAATGAAAATGTGGCTTTGCATGCAGTTTACGCTCATGCAGTGCTTGGGCATCACCCCCATGTGGTATGTTACTATTCTGCATGGGCAGAAGATGACTACATGATCATTCAGAATGAATAGTGCAATGGTGGGAGCTTGCAAGCTGCTATATCATTTCCAAAGATACAAAGTGACTCTTCTGGAGTCCCAGAAGAGGTTGAAAATGAAGCTGACTTTTTTCTCTCTGCCAATGTGATGTATAAAATTGGTGACTTGGGCCATGTGACATTAATAAGTAAACCTAAAG
The DNA here is from genome assembly GCF_000696425.1 of Galeopterus variegatus. NCBI lineage: Eukaryota > Metazoa > Chordata > Mammalia > Dermoptera > Cynocephalidae > Galeopterus > Galeopterus variegatus. The sequence goes on from NW_007739873.1 coordinate 6,687, forward strand.
TGGAAGAAGGAGATATTTGCTTCCTGGCTAATGAAATTTTGCAAGAGGATTACCAGCACCTTCCCAGAGCAGACCTATTTGCCTTGGGATTAACGATTGCAGTGGCTGCAGGAGCAGAGTCGTTACCCGCCAATGGTGCTGCATGGCATCACATCCGTGAGGGGAAAGTTCCTGACATTCCTCAGGAGCTCTCAGGGAACTTTTACAACCTGCTCAAGAGCATGATCCACCCTGATCCAAAGGAGAGACTTTCTGCAGCAGCTCTGGCCAGAAATCGAGTTCTTTGGCCCTCCGTGGGGAAAGCAGAAGAGCTCCAGCAGCACCTGAACTTGGAGAAGTTCAAGACTGATGCATTGACAAGGGAACTGAGAAAAGCCCAGCAGGCCCAGTCCCCACAGGAAGACACCCAGAATGGTGACTCTGGGGTCTCTGGGGCCCACACAGGATCAAGAAGCACAAAATGCCTGGTGGGAAGAAAGAGTGTAAAGACTTCAAGCTTTACCTGCAGGAAATCTTCCCCATAAGAAATCATTGCACACCATTTAGCCTTTTACTGTATGGCCTCTAGAAATAGATATTAACCGTCCCAACCTTTCTTTCATAAAATGAAAACATTAACCTACTTAAATGCCCAAATATTCAAAGGCCACTCCTAATTTAGCATTTATAGCCAAGATCCAAAAGGTGCTAAGGCTTCCTATTAGTGATGGTCCTAGGTACAATAGTTGGCAGCCATTTCTCCTCTCCATTGTTATTTTCCTAATGCCACCTATCAACAACTTATTTTCTAATATTTTTTGGTGAATAATGGGAAAGCATGGGCCTCTGAGTTGAAAGAAAAAAAGAACGTGGCCCTTGGTTCGGCCTGAAGACCAGGAGGTTGCTTTTGATGATTCCCTACCAAGGATCCCCAGGACTCTCACTGTACATAGAAAGGAATAAACTTTGGTTTTGAGGTAAAGTAACATCTTATAAGAAAGTGTGCCTGAATTTCAACAGTGCTTTCCAGGTTATACAATGCTATTTCTAAAAATTCCCAGGCCGTTTGAGCAAGTGTTTTTCCTATTGTATTTTCTAGATGGTGATAATCCCTTTCTCTGATATTGTATTTATTAAGTAAATGGCTTCACCATTATGTGAGGTGGGTAGAAATAAGATTATATATAACCTGGATATTTCTGGGATGGTTATTAACTTGTGGCATAAAAACACTGGAGGTAGAGGGTTCCAGGAAAATTTGATGTGGCCGTTCTCTCTCAATCTATTTGCCCTGACCCTCTGTGGCTGTTGTGATTGGTTTGATATAAGGATATCATCAGTTTCTCTTGATTTTATCAGAATATGGCTTTGTCTCCTATTATTTTATCATATTTTATCCAACACCATTTTCTGTACAAATTTTTAAAGGAATAGAATGTTTGTAAATAAAGGTTTTTATCTTGTCCAAAGCCCCCCAAAATATAAATAAATAAATAAATAAAATTTCTGTTTGAATGGAAGGAACAGGGTCATACAGAATTACCAATGATAAAGGGAAAGCAGAACTATTTCTCCATCACACATTTTACTTTGATGTGTCATTTATGTTCTGTGAATTCAAATTACTTCACTCACACAATAATTATCCATGTTTCAGTGGACCAACCTGTCCTCTTAACAAACGATCTATTGCCATTCACTACCATTCTTGAGGACAGTTGCCACTTGTGCTAAGCACCACTATTTCCACCAAATCCACCAGGCAAGGCCAGACTGAGCTAGCCTGGCTGATGAGCGGTGACCAAATCCATTTTAGTCAACAGTGCATATCCAGAATCTAGCACAATACCTGGAGCAATGCCACCCGCTCAATTTTTTGTTGAAATATGCAATATTCAATACAACTGTTAGACTTGGACAAGTTTTCGACTTTACGATGGTGCAGAAGAGCTACGCATTGAGCAGAAACCGCATTTTTAGTACCCACACAACCATTGTCTTTCACTTTTAGTATAGTATTCAATAAATTATATGAGAAAGTCAATACTTTATTATAAAATAGGCTTTGTGTTAGATAATTTTGCCCAACCGTAGGCTAATGTAAGTGTTCTGAGCATGTTTAAGGTAGGCTAGGCTATAACATTCAGTAGGTTTGGTGTATTAAGTGCACATATTTTCAACTTAATATGGTTTATCAGGATGTAACCCCATCATAAGTTGAGGAGCATCTGCATATAAGTGAACAGAAAACAAAAACCAAAATAATAAGTTCTGTATAACCCAGCATTAGAACCTGCTGTGAAATGGGCTTACTGCTGGCTGGTCACAGACACTCTGAGAATCAAAAGTCATTCAGAAAACAATGGCTTACTTTGGAGTTTCCAGGACAGTGTACAATTTTTGTTCTGCTTTCTTCTACTGGTTTCCTCTTGCTCTATTTGTTTTCCTCTGGTGCTGGTCTTTGCCATCCTCAGCGACCCCATGTGATCATACCTGTTCCATTTATTAACTAAAAAAGCTCTTTCCTCTTGAACTCCTTAACTCCTCTTTTCCTTTGCCATTGCTTCTGAGTCCTATTTTTCCAGAAAGCCAGAGCCCCAGAGCCTCTAGTGGCTAGACAGTAAAAATGAATGAGGGCAGAATCTGGGTGGCTGTGGTTCATAAGAGAGTCCAAGCCCTATGGCAAGAACCACACTACCTCGACTACACTTGACTCATGCTTGGAATGATAATAAAGTGCTGCTGGATCTTCTGAACTTCAAGAGTCATTCAAATATCTCTCTATTTTAATACATTGGCTAGTAAATCTCCCAAATCAACAACAATAAAGCATTATGGGAAACCAAATAGAACGCACCTGTGAAATAGAAAAGCTCAGTGTCATCCGCTGAAGACCTCCCTTTCATCTCCTTTGGTATCTCCCCTCCAGGTTTCTTTTTTGTGTTTATTTTCAATCTGTAAACTGCAGTGAGTTTTGTAAGAAGGGATACTTGATTGTCATAAATAGATGTCAAAAGAAAAGTCAAAAGACCTTCACTATGGTCTAAACATTTCTGTGATACTTGCAAAATGATTATCCCTTCAACTCTGGCCAATTCGTAATACCATTTGTCTCTCCTATGAACTACATTTCTAAAATCTTAATTTGTCTTCTGTTTTTCTTTTGCCTGGATCATGTTTTCCTTCCAGAGATGAAAAAAGGCATATTCTGTTTCCTCTGTGAAACAGAGGTTTGTGGGAGCACATAGATGGGACAGACAGCACAGACTAAGGAGGTGAAATATTGACTAGGAGATTTGTGTTTTCCAAAAGCTTGTCAAGTTCCTGATCCTTGTATATTTAAGCATGCAAAATACTGTCTGTGAAAGTTATTGTTCATGATTATTGCATGGGATGACGCTTCAATTAGAGCTAACATATTTCTTAGATTCCTTCCAACTCTGAAATTTTATAAAACAATAGAAATGTTATTTTTTTGCAGCTCACATGCTAGAACTTTTTTTTAAGTTAACTACTACACATCAAAGTTTTAACTTCCTGAATTGTGGAGTTATGAAATAATTTGTTTTTGTCTTCTGTTTTTTGATAATATTCTAATATTATTCATGACTGTGCTGTGTAGGATACTAACACATAGTAGATGATCAATAAACATTTGCAAGGTTGAATTTGATTCATGTCTTCAGGTCTCAGCAGACCACTGTACACATATGGCTTTTATTCATGTTGGAGTCAGAATATTTAAGAACATTGAGTTAAAGTGCCATCTGCCAAATTTTTAAAACAAAGAGAAAAAACATTTACAAAATAATTGGTATAGGAGATGAGAAAGTAAGCACAGAAGACAAAGGCCAGATTTTATTAAATTTATTTTAATTTAACAGATATTAATGAGTTTCTGGTCTACAGAGGCTCTGTGCTAGGTGTTGTGGTGATGTGAAGATGTTAAAGCACAGTTTTACCTTAAGGGTTAAGATGCCTGTTGTCTCCCCTTCATCCTCGTTATTCCAGAAGCTGTGAACATAGTTCTTATTCACAGGGCAAGAGCTGTATGAGGACATTGAAGTCCCTGGGTTCATATTTCATACCTTTAAGGCAGAAATAGTCATAGCAGCTGTATTTCAGGGTTATGGTGCTGTTATCATTAACCTTTTACCAGTGTAGAATTATATTCAGTGCAGAACACTAGGAGTGTGAAGTCTGTGGACCAAATGTAATGGTGGTGATGATGGTAATTACACCAGGGCATCCTGAGAAGCCATATGACATGAGGCTTTGACAGCAGCCCCTTCCAGTGAATGCAAGCTTGATTAGATGGCAGCCTACCCCCACATCCTAACAACATGACTCTGTCATTAGGTAGGAAGGAAAGCATTCCTTCCTACAAATAAGCAGAGCAATCATTCCTAAAACGGTTTACTTTCAAAGGGAGAATTCTTATTCTAACCTATGGCCCCAAGCGATGTGGAACTGGAGAGAAGGTCAGCCCTGGCAAGGCCCCTTGTGTGGGAAACCTTGGTTCAGGAGGAAGTTTTGAGTGCTACGAGAGGTGTTGCTATGGGCACTGATGCATAGGAGCCAGACACAGTGGAAGGAAAATAATGAAAAATGCTGATTGGGAGCTCAGAGAAAGGAATGGAACATTTGTGCTCAACAATAAAATGTAATGCTCTATTAAATCTCTTTCCTAGCTGTCCTTACTCTGTAGGTTTTTAAAATACACTTTTGTTCTCATTTAGTTCCTTACACTCTATTTCCTCCTTTCTCATCACTTTTCCTATATTGATACTGACTTAATTGTGAATAGATTCAACTCGTCAAAGGCCTGAATATGAAATATAATGTCAGCATCAAGAGAATCGACACTTTTTGTGCCATTTGAAATCCAGGTTAGATACGGAGAGTGCATATTAGAGCCGTCTCCAGCAGAGGCTCAGGAAAGGTTTACTGTCATATCCACACACAGAGTTGCTGAATTTCTGAGAAATGTCTCATGCCTTTCAATGTCTATGCCACAGATTTAAATATGAATACATATATGTGCATATACATATATGTATATTGCATACGTGTGTGGGTATGCAAAATTTATCAGGTGTATCAGTGTAGATTTGGCAAAAGAAATATCAGACTTTAATGACTATTAGCTATTTGTCAGTGGTGTTCCGATTAGCCTATAAACAGAACTCCTTCACTTCAATTTGAGAAATACGAAAAATTTAAATAGAAGCATTTTTCCCAATATCTAGCCATACTCTTTTTTCAATCATCTGTAAACCTTGCTATCTGTAACATCATGTAATACTATTTTCTACCTTATAACTTTACTTCCTCCTTCTGTCACTTCTGCATAATGGAAAGTCTTGAGGTTACGTTCTACTCTCCCAACTCATGTTCAGATATGTTAACCACTCTCCTTTTCTGTTTAGGTTCTCTGTTTCTTGTATTTGTGTCCTTAGCTCTTTATATTAAATATATATATATATTTGACATTTTACAACAGTGTATTGACATCAACACCTGTCGTGTTTCTTTGGGTATCTGACACTTTGCAGTATTAGCATATCCAGGTTCTCAAATGTCATTTCCATTCTTGCAGACTAAAAAGTCTACCTGTTATTGGAAAGACATCACCAAAGTTGATTTCACTGTGGGTGAAATACAGATCATGGAATGAAGCAGCATACATTTAGCTAAAGAGGCTATACAAACTGAGGGTTGATGACAAAGAGAGAGATTACTTCATAAACTTTCCCAGAGAGCAGACTGTTGGGGGTATCTAGGCTGCAAAGGACCAAAATGAAATACTTAAAACCTGATTCCCCAGGACATGAACCTCCACCTCCAACACAACCCATCGTCTGAGGAAATAAAGAAATGAGCTCAGGCAGGGAGGACACGTGGCCAAATGCCATGGGGTGCCACTGCTATCAGGTGGCAACTGATTTAATCTCTAGGCACGGAGCTGTTGATTTGATTTAGGATAGCAGTTGTTAACAGCAGAAGGAGCTGCTGGCACAAATGGCGACCCTCTCGGCCAAGCATGCTTTCCAACTGTCCTGCATTTAGGAGGAAGGAAAAAAGAGCTGCAAGAGGCAGAGAGGGAGGGAGTGTAGTAGCAGACCTATTGAAGAGTTGGGCTGTAGCTCACTCGGAGGAATTCCATTAAATGAACTCATCCGTCATCTTGCCTTTTATTGATGAGTGGCATTGCTTGGTGGCAAGTGACATAGCAGAACAAATAGCATCAGAGTCCTGGCTCCTGTTCTGCAGCACACACAGACGCGCCGGCCCCCAAACAATGAGTCATTACTTATTACATCCATTATTAACTCAGCTCAGCCTCATTAGGTTTAGAAATTGAGGAGAGGAAAAAAAAAAAACAGAAGCTAAGTAATACCAAGTACCCATGCATTTAGGGGAAGGGAGTGGTGTGGGAGAGACAGTGAACAAGTGAAGGGCAGTTAAAACCAGCGACTCAGCAATTGTGACATTTTCAAATCCTGAGGGTCACGGATAGTTGATTATGTGTTTTGCCTCTCCTGACATGACTGCGTTGAGGAGTACGTTTTAAAGCAGTGGGGCCGAGGTTGAAGAATATAGAAAGTACATCATTAGCTAACACCAACCATTCGAGATAAAGGTTATTGGGAGTGGTTCAGTACCTTTATTAATGGACACTCAGAGGAGGCTGTATGCTAACACCAACTTTCTAGACATTTTCCAGGGGACTTCTAAAAGTAAAAGAGACAACCTGCTGTAAGCTGTGTGCCTATTTACATGTTGCAAGAATGCAGCGGAAACTTTTTCTTAGTATTGTTCCTCACATACCTGCCTATGCTTACTCAAAGTTGGCTGCTGCTCCCAAAAGTAGACACATTTTCTGGAGTTTAAGTGTGTTGATGAAGAATCCAGGTAGTTAAAAGAGACAATTTCTTCCATATTTTAGTAATAATACACAATGGTGAAAACACTATAAGCGAATAATTAGAGCTCGTTTTTTGGAAATGATTGTCTTCTGGGACAAAATATGAACTCATATTTAGAGCAATGTATGGAAGCATCTCTTCTTTTACTGTTAACCATGAGTAAAAATAATGTTTCCTGTGATACCACGTGAGACTAACTGATCAACTCTGTCAGCTAAACACTGTAATTAATAAAGTCAAAAACTGGCTGTATTTTTCTCCTTGAATGTGAACAAAATAAACTATTTTACCCATGTGGCCATGACTTCCTTATTCTGAATACATAATCAGAAAGTTACCTGGGCTTTCAAATACTTTCTTCTTGAATACAATCTTTAAAGGAATTCAGTTTTTTAAAACAGCATAGGAATAAATTTCTCAGGTATTCTGTCTCTCATTTGAGCTGTTAAAACACTTATTTCTCTATTAGGCAGATAAAATTTATAGTAATGTTTATCATGCCTCATATATATATTAGGTTGTTCAATCAACTTGTGTTTACAGATGGTCAGTTGATAAGTTGCAAAGGCATCAGGAAAAGAACAAAAAAATACTGAAGACAAATGTTCTTCCTTTCATGGAGTGGTATTGCGCTACAATAATATTTTGGACAGGAATTAAAGGCAAAAATGGTCATCAAAATCGGTCAAATGTGCAGGTAAATAAATGAATGCATGCCAATGTTAATTTTCCCTGTGTGGTTTTATGTCTACATTTAATTATACGTTTGGAAAAGTAATTAAATATCTTTAAAATGTGAAATTATAAGGCAAAAATGGTCATCAAAATCGGTCAAATGTGCAGGTAAATAAATGAATGCATGCCAATTTTAATTTTCCCTGTGTGGTTTTATGTCTACATTTAATTATACATTTGGAAAAGTTATTAAATATCTTTAAAATGTGAAATTATATACACCAGCAGATTTCAGGATACTGAGTTTGATTGCATATATATTTAGGATATATCTTAATATCTCATAAAATTATTTATTTACTCAATTATGCATTCATGTTGCTATCTAATACAGCCTACTTCTTGGTCATTATGGTTATGAAATTATGAAGAGCAAAGCACCTCTCACCTTGCTCTGTAAATGAGTGATATTTTTCTCCTGGCACTAGAATGAAAGAAAAAAAAAAAAAGAAGAAGAAGAAGAAGAGAGTGAAGGAAAACAAGGAAAAAGAAGAGAAAAAATAAGAGGAATATGTATTTCTTTTAGTTTGTCATGCAAATTTTAAAATTAAAGTCTCTGAGTATTAATATTTCTAAAAAAAAAATACCAAACNATTAGGTTGTTCAATCAAATTGTGTTTACAGATGGTCAGTTGATAAGTTGCAAAGGCATCAGGAAAAGAACAAAAAAATACTGAAGACAAATGTTCTTCCTTTCATGGAGTGGTATTGCGCTACAATAATATTTTGGACAGGAATTAAAGGCAAAAATGGTCATCAAAATCGGTCAAATGTGCAGGTAAATAAATGAATGCATGCCAATTTTAATTTTCCCTGTGTGGTTTTATGTCTACATTTAATTATACGTTTGGAAAAGTAATTAAATATCTTTAAAATGTGAAATTATATACACCAGCAGATTTCAGGATACTGAGTTTGATTGCATATATATTTAGGATATATCTTAATATCTCATAAAATTATTTATTTACTCAATTATGCATTCATGTTGCTATCTAATACAGCCTACTTCTTGGTCATTATGGTTATGAAATTATGAAGAGCAAAGCACCTCTCACCTTGCTCTGTAAATGAGTGATATTTTTCTCCTGGCACTAGAATGAAAGAAAAAAAAAAAAAGAAGAAGAAGAAGAAGAGAGTGAAGGAAAACAAGGAAAAAGAAGAGAAAAAATAAGAGGAATATGTATTTCTTTTAGTTTGTCATGCAAATTTTAAAATTAAAGTCTCTGAGTATTAATATTTCTAAAAAAAAAATACCAAACGTAATTCATTTTGTTCTCTTTTACAATGTATAAGGGTAATTTTTAAAGTTTGTGGAAAAAATAGAATTAACAGGTAATATGGATCTTTCCATGAAATTTTTGAAGACCCCCTCGTATTGTGCATTTATCTCTTGGTTATGGTTTGATGAAGGCATCAAGTCAGAGAAGAGTGGATTAGATACAAATGATACCCACTTACTTTATAGTTGTTCTTGAATAACTTCTATTTCTAAATATATTCATAGTTATTCTCTCATGTGGAATTACCACCACTTTAGAGTTAGAAAGGATAGCTCTATCAGTTTTATCCTTCTGTAAATCTGCATTGTAATAATCCTGCCTTCTGGAATAACAGGATAAAGCTACATTTTCCATCAAATAGCCCTTAAACTATTTAGAGATGATTATTATGTCTTCTAACATTCTTCTGTTTTCAAGCTTTAAAACACTTAGTTTTCTCAATTGTACTTAATGGAAGAGTCATTTCAGGCCAATCCAACATAGAGAGAGTAACAGTTTTTCTGTAGTAGGAATACAGGGGTAACCCCATGGCTTCATCTGCTCTCCCCACCCACCTTTTTCAAGGAAACCAGCTATATTCAAAGGGGCTAGACCCAAAGGATAGCAATCATGAGATTGTAAAACGTTTCCTTCGGGCAAAGCTCTTTTTCTGATGATAGGGTCATGTGCCCAAGAGGCTACCACCATAATTGACAAAAATTTCCTACCACAGATGGAAATTTCTTTATCAGAGACCCTAGCTCTTGTCCAGTTCATTTTATTTTCTACTAAAAATTACCATGGTTGTTTTACTTTCTTATTCTGCAGATTTTTCTAAGGGTTATTGAAGACAAATGCCCTTCTCCCACCAAGAGTGCCTTATGCTACAGAGCAGAACTGACATATGTCCTCATTTTTCACATAAAAACTCTAGTAGTATAGATTTTCACCTGATTTCCTCTTTGTTAGAGTCTCTTCTTCTTCAAACTCACCCTGACCCAAAGAAGGTTGGAGCACAAGAAAATGTGAGTGACATTTGACTACTGTATAATCAATAATTCTCCACCTGTGATTCTGACCCCTTTTCTCCCATCAAGTTTAAACACAAATTTCCCTCTGGAAGGTGAACTTGTCCCTCATCCAGTGTACTGCAAGGACATGCAGTTGTTGCTCATATTTCTAACAGACTGTGGATCTTAGTCTTTGTGAATTCTCCAAGCAAATATACTTTGAATGAGTCTTGCTTAATGACCTCCTGTAAAAACTCCACCACTTCTGAATTTGCACAATACTTTCCCTGAAATCCCTTCCACGTATCTAACAAATGGTTTGCATACTATTTGACTTCATATATCATTATGAATCCTTTTGGCAGTAGCCTTTTATTTTGCCAACGGTTGTCTTAAAGTGTAGTGTACAATTGCAAGCAGAATTTTTCCGAAGCTGATTATTTATCTGTGGTATGCAGAACATCAGCCTCCTGGCCTCTGGGTCCAGTTGGAGGCTCATCCTTAGTTGTGGTACAGCTAATTCAATTAGGTTACTTTTTGTTGCATATCACTGTCTGATCCCATGTATGAGTACACCACTCTGGCAATACAGGTTGAACTGATGTCACTTCAGCCTAACAATTCAAAGCATTTCTACTTTAAACTTATTTTCTTTTTATTTTATTTTCTCAATTTATATTTATTTTTGTGGGGTACAGTGTGTTGTTTCAATACATGCATATACTGCACAATGATTCATTGAAGGAAGATAGCATAGTTTTGTACCTGTTAGTTATTTTCTTTTTAATTTTCTGATGCAAAGAATGAGTATCGGTACAGTGTGTTGTTTCAATACATGCATATACTGCACAATGATTCATTGAAGGAAGATAGCGTAGTTTTGTACCTGTTAGTTATTTTCTTTTTAATTTTCTGATGCAAAGAATGAGTATTTTGCTGTTCAGTATAGCAAAGCTCATGACCCCCTTCTCCCCATAAGCAACTGCCTATGGAAAAACCAGGAGGATGTATTCACTCTGTAGAGAGCCAGAGAAACATATGGCAAAGAGAGATTCAACAGTATGATTGAGTGCATTTTTGAATGGGACTTAAATACCCTGTAGGATTAGCCATAGGAAAAAGCAGAGAAGGTGCCTGTCTGTTGGTATAATTGAGGGGTGACAGGTAATCTCACTGCCCAAATGTATTTATATCCTCTAAAACACCCTGCAGTTATTAGAGAATCATTCCTTTGGGTATTAGTTCTAAAATGTCTCTGTAAAAATGCAAGTACTTTACCTAGAATTAATGGAACATTAAGCCATTTATAGTCATTTGAATTTTAGGAAGGCTTATAACATTGACACAAAGCTATAGTGAGTCCAAGAAAACAGGATATATAAAAGAACTATTGATTCAAAAGACAGAAGACAGTGTCTCAAAGAAGGCCGTTAAAAGTTGGGGATGGGAGAGGTTTGCCCATTAGAGATAAGAAAACCTTGGTAGGGCAATTTAAAGATCAGTAGGTAAAAAAGAGAAGTGAAATGGCACCAAAGATAACCTTTCCATAGTTTGCCAATTTACCAAAAGCTTCCTCTGACATTGTATGCTAAGCCAAAGTGGATAACTTTGAACATTTAGTCCATGTAAGGTATGGTTGATTGCTGTCTAGAAGCAGCCTAGAGAACAGGAGCCTCAAGCTTTAAATTGGCCCTTGGCACCCTAAGTGTTTTAATAGTTTTCTTTATTTAGTGGAAACAGTTGGCAGGACTTTTATCCAAATATTATCTTTTTATTATTGTTTTTGTCATAATCATCATCATCATCATCATCATTGACATCATCATCATCATTTTCTTCATTACTGTGCAAAGTGTAAAAGAAAAATGGTACCACATGGAGTTAAACAGACTTTACAAATGACTATTATAATAGGGGAGAAAAAGTGAACTGAAAACACTAAAAGTAAAGGCAGGAGGATTTTTAAATACTGCATGAGTTAATGGAACAATTAACTACAAAACAGAATGTTGGGGCATTGGTCCATGTGATTAGGACATCTGGGTTTTCTAATCGTTGCTTATTAAAATTAGGTTTCTACGCACCCAAAGAGACTGGGAGATGGGTGCTCTCTCTGAATTGATTATTATATTTCAAAGGGACATACCTAGGTCTTTGAGAAAGACTATTCTGGGTTGTAGAAGATTTATATCTCCAAGGATGCAGAAAAATAATTTATAACAGCAAATTTTTAAAGTAAATGCTCTGAGAAAATGGAGGTCAGGGGTGTAAGGCCAGGAAGAAATCTGTCTAGTTCAGTCAAGCCAAGGGGAATGTTAACTTTGTTTTGGTTGTAAGAGAGCTCCAAGTCGTTAGTCTACCATTCAGTTTGTGCACTTGGATCTCAACTGACCCTCTCAAACTTTCCCCTCTGATTCTGTTTAGCCATCCTATAATTTAGCCAAACTGAACTCCATGCAGGCATTCTGGTTCTTAATCATTCAGTGTGCTTCTGCTTTCATGATTTTCCTCAGGCTTCTTTAAAAACAAACAAAACAACTTATTTAGTAATTGTTTGTAACAAAAAACTTCCCTTGACCTCAGTATCATGTATCTTAATTATATTCTTCAAGCCTAACTATAATTTTATTTCTTCCAGGGATCCTTCCATAACCCCACATGGAATTGTTATTTCTTTTGAAAAGCAATAGTCTTTGCAGTTGCACCTTTTCTATTGTTCTACATAGTACTGGGGAATTGAGGCATATGGGAGGTTATTCTACTTGTTTTTCCCTGGGCTGGTTGCCCAAGTTCTTTTGACAAAAAAGACTAAGGTTACTGCTTTTATACCCAGATGCTTCCTAAATTTATAATACCACAATAAAATGTGGATATTACCCAAGTTGCATCATGTAACGTCATTGCTATCCCCACCACATTTGGAGAGCATTACTTTAGACAGTCACGCAAGGTATTCCATGTACCCCACCAGACATTCTAAGGTCTATCTCACATGGTTTCTCAACAAGTTGCCTTTTCTACTTTGATTCACTTTCCTCTGCTTCTTGAAACACACGTGATGTGCCAAATGTGTCTAGGTGTCTAGCACTGCCCATGTTCATGTTCATGACTGAATGCCCATCTACCACCTCTACTCAATTAAACCTACTTGCTAGTGGAGGGTTCTTCCTGTGGTAGAGTGCTCCCAATATTTTACACACTGAAACATATAAAACCATCTTAAATGACAGGCATTATTATTTCCCTTGGAGAGTTGAGAAAATGGAGACTGAAAGAAATTAGGTACTTGCTCTAAGCCCTAGAAATAGAAAGGGGCAGAACCAGGACTCAGCTCCAACTCTCCTGTCTCTAAGCTCACACTTCACTGAAATTCTCTCTCTCTCTCTCTTTTCTTTTTTTTTTTGTGACCAGTAAGGGGATAGCAACCTTTGGCTTGGTGTTGCCCGCACCACGCTCAGCCAGTGAGCACACTGGCCATCCCTATATAGGATCCGAACCAGAGGCAGGAGCGTTCCCAGCGCCGCACTCTCCCGAGTGAGCCACGGGGTCGGCCTGAAATTCCTTCTTGATTAGATGAATTTTATCCAGGTAGCATTTACTTCAAATCCCACCCTTTTTTCTGATGACCTACCTCTGACAGAATCCCCTTGTTTGAATTGCTTATATTCTATCCCTTTTTTTGGTAAACCTCATTCAATGCTTCACAAAAACCATTTAAATATCATTTATCTGGGGCTGGGCATTTGTTGAACCCTCTGCAGGGAACAAAGTTGAAATGGACATAAAACCTCTCAGAAGAGGAGGAACTCCCTGATGTCTGTGATCACTTGCTCAATCTCTCCCTTCTAATTATCTGAGTAAATAGGTTGCAATGCACACTCTGGTTGCTCAAGGAGGTCTGATGAGTGCCTCACATGAAGAACGTGCAATTATAGGCTGGTGGCTTCTTATATCGTGGCCTCTGGAAGACAGTCAACCGGTTCATCCTACTCACTGCATATGAGAAAATTGAAAATCAATGTTGAAGTTGTTTTTTCAATGAAACCCAGTCTCCTATTAAATCCTCAGCTTTAGAAACTTACAGTTGCAAAATAAAAAGTTCAGACCTCTAAAAAAGAATGTAGTAAACAGATAGAAGGTATTTTAAGGTTAAAATGTGCAAATAGTATTAACAGGACATTGATTAGAGTTCTGAAACTTATAAAGCACATAGCACGTCTATACAAAATGGAATAAAGAAAACTAGAAATGCTCAAAATTTTATAGAGAAATATTGTCTTCCCATAGGCATCTTTCCCACAGGCACAGAACAGTGGGTTGGCTTTTGTTCTAATATTCGTAAGCACTCACTGATCCTAATATTTTGAGATTTACCAATAAAAAATGGAAACATTGAATAGATATGTGATGGCATATACATTTATTTTAAATTTGTGTACACACATATAAATACAGCAATAATATTGGATTATACTCGGTTAATGTTTTTCTCTGTACCTATAATAACACTTTACATTTATTAAGCATTCTTATTTTCTTCAAATCAATCACAAAATTTAACTTAAATTGTTTTTCTTTGCTACAAACTTGAACAAAACAGATATTGTGTCCTTTTTATATGGGGGGACACAGAGTTTTATAGGTGGTCAGATGAGTTAGTTGGTGTTTCACACTTTGCAGGGCCATACTGCTGCGATTGCTACAATTTAGTGTTTGTTTAGCTTTTTGCATCTCACTTTTTATTTGATCTTAAAACATTGTCTTCATCTCAAACCCAAAGAGAACTGATGCCAGTGGTGCCAGAAGAAACAGGCTAGAGGAAGACGGGGTATGGAAGTGTGGATTCCCCCCATAATATCCTCTGGAGAACAGCCTTCCAAGTTCTTCTTGGAAAGTAAATGAGTATTTCAGTGTCTCACAGCACTAATTAATTCTGAAAAGAAAAGGAGAAGAAAGTGGAATTGCTTGACAGCCGCCCTGCACATGAAAGTGTCAATGCCAGTTAACAGATGTCACTAATCAGCTGCTTTCAATTTGTTTTTATAAATCTATTGGCAGAATGGCAAAAAGTTACTAGTTTTTTGTCATGACTTTTTGCTCAAGCAAAATGCACCTCCTCTAAACAATGTACATTTAATATTTTGTACATCTTTGGGCATTCTTTTCTTTTCCAGAGATTGCTAATTTCCATGAACTCCTGATTATGATTAGTAGCAGCTACAAAATTTTATTGGACACCTACTATGTTCAAGAATCTATGATGAGGGCTTCATAGCACAAAATGCTGCAAGCAACAATTTTACTCCCAAGAGAATTAAAATCAAGGATGATTAAATCTTAATAGTAGGCAAAAATATAAGGTGACATGTACTAAGCACCAAAATAATATTGAAAACAAGAATGACTAGTTATTAAAAATGGGACTCTGATGATTGACTTATAAAATTTTAAAATTTCCTTTATTTTCCTCTTCATTGATCTTTTTTATTCCTTTTTTTTCTTTTTTTTAAAATTTGTCTTGATACAGTATCCCAACATACCTCTTAAAGCTAGAGAGCTGCTCCTCTAGGAATCATTAATTGTTGTTAATTAAAGAAGCTTTACTCTTACCCTGGAGCAAAGGTAGTCGATTTCAAATGAAAATGCTTGATCTGGAAAGTGACTGGTCTTGCAACTTAAGTCAGAAGTCTGCTCTTTCTAAGGATTTAATTGATATTTAACAAGAAAATAATGTAATAACATATTTTATTATTTTTCATAATTTATACAACTTGCACATATCCGTATATTCGTATGATTCTTACAGAAATTTTGTGACGTAATCAGAAATTGCTGTCTTCCTTTTAGGAATTAGGAAACTGAAGCTCTAGATTAAGGTTGCAAGATTGGGGTTGAAAATCAGAGTTCATGGTGTTCTCACTCTGACCATTTCTCATGTCATACTAAAACACTATCTGAAATACCAAGATTCAAAGCATGTTTACTGAAAAGTGAATTCTAAGACCCTGTGGATCATGATCTTGACATGGCCATCTTTATCCATAATCATAAGGTTGAAACCATCCATTATTGGCAAACCTAATTCCTATTCTGCAGCTTCAGTTCCTTCTAGTCCTTAATCTTCCATTGTAATAATTCTTCAATTCTATCTGCCTCTTCCCTCTAGGTGGAAAGCTCTTTTATTGTTCCATCTTGCTTGGCAGAGACAAAGTAGAGGATGCAATGTACAGCCTGGAGAAATTGCCTGATAGTATTGTTATATATCTTTGTGCATAATCTCTCTGGTCCAGGGTGAGGAAAGAGACGGTAAGGGTTAAAGTTAGGAATATGACAGCACATTCTATTTATCCTTCACTGCTTTATTAGAGTTATCTCCTCTTGGCAGCCTCTCAGACATACATAGTGAGAGCTCACCTATTTTTCTCTATACTTTGGAAGCACTCTAGGTTTATTTCCATGGCGATACAATGTGACATACACTATTATAACCTTTTACTTACATTTGTCTCCTCACTGAATGGGAGAGCTTTAAGAAAAGGATTCTATCATCTTTACCTTTGTCCTGAGCACCAAGCAAAGTGCCAGGTACAACATAAGGGTACAGACAATACTTTTCAAATGAGACAATACATGAAATGGATTTAAATTATATTAGAATAGTCTACATATTTAATTTTCCCAAATTTTTGTAACTTCTAAATAAAACAATATTGTGTTTATTAAGAAAATTCACATGCATTCTCATTCCTGGAAAAATAACTTAGGAACTGAGTTAAATATGTAACAAAAGAAAACAGAGACTCAAAAGTGCAAGGAGAATCTTTGTCAATGATTCATAATTCCTAAATTAAAGAAGAGATGAGAGGATTCGATTGTTATCCTAATCACTCTAAATTGTGCTTGGAACCACTAAATAAGACTATTACAGTTAAGATGTAGCTGCAGTTTAGAACTGTTAGTTTAAGATCCCTTAATATAAAATGAATTAGATGCACATGCTAGATTATCAACAGACTAGATTTATAAGTCCGAGACAAGGTGAAAAGAATTGGAAGAGGAAAACTATGAAACAAGGTAGATCAAAGGCTGGGATCTAATGAGTACTCTTCCAACAGTCATTCAGCCTTCTCCCCCTAGCAACAAAGGTCTTTTAGTTACAATTACAATCAGCCAAGTTGAAGCAGTATCCATGTGGAGGCAGGCAAACTGTCATTGGTTCAGGCCCCAAATACATCTAATTTAGCTCTATTTATGTAGGTGATAGAGCATATTTTTCTGAGATTTATTTTAGCTTCTCCAATAAGAGCCATGCCTCTCCATCCCCC
The DNA here is from genome assembly GCF_000696425.1 of Galeopterus variegatus. Lineage (NCBI taxonomy): Eukaryota > Metazoa > Chordata > Mammalia > Dermoptera > Cynocephalidae > Galeopterus > Galeopterus variegatus. The sequence continues at coordinate 23,927 of NW_007739873.1, forward strand.
ACCAGCAATTAGAATCCAATTTCAAATCAACTAATCCTGTTCTAAATATTATTAAATAAATCAATAACAATAAGATGTCAATCAAAGCCTTTTTGTTGTCTTGCCAAGTTCAATAAATCTCAGATTTGGAAAACTTTCTTTTGAGTCTCAGGGACTTAGCCTAGTCATTAAAGAGCCTGAAAACTTTAAATTTATAGAAAAGAAAGCATATAAATTTTTGTATTTATGTATTATTTTACACTGCATGATTTCTTTATGAATAAACCATCCTGCCTGCCCTCACAACAGCTTTGTGAGGTAAGACATGCATTATCGTCTCCATATCCTATCTGAGCAAACTTAAGCTTATTGGGATCTGTATCAGCTATCTGTAGAAGCAGAAGCCACCTAGGAACCAACCAGAGAGTAACTTTATTTCTTGGGCAAAGAAAGATCATCATTTGTGGGCATAGCCCTGAGATCAGTATATTTACTAGAATTGTAGGATGGTGTTTTAGGTCATTTATGGATTTATCACAGAACAGAAAATATTCCTTATATGCATCAGTCAGGGTTTGATCAAAAAAACAGAACTATGAAGAATGATGTATACATATATGAAGAGAGAGAGAGAAATTTAATAGGGACTTGACCATATTCAATTTTGAGAACTGATGCATGGCTGTTTTCTTTGCATCTGGGCCAGAAAGGGATGCTAGATAGTGAAGTGGGAGAAGGCAAAGACAAACTGGAAACCAAGAAGATGAACCAGAACCCACAGGATGGATTAGAACCCATGTTTATCTCTCATCACGTCCAAGCTTCAGATTTCAATGACAGAAGGCAGCTGACAGAAAATCTGATACTCTTCATTATGGAGCTAAACATACAACCGGACCACAAATTGGTCCAAAAGAAGAACCAGTGGGAGCCAGAAGAGCTGCAGGTCCAGCTACTGTCCCACCCACACAGACCAAATGAGCCTACCCATCAACGAGGAACAGTGTATGTGAGCTACAACTGTCCCTGCTACCTCTGCATTGACCTTACAAACTTAAAATTTCAGCTTTACTCTTTTACCTTCGAAATCTCAAAATGTTTCCTAAAGCTCATGCATTCTCAGATTTACTCAGGGAAGGGGAAATTCAGAAAATATAGTTCCAGTTTAGCTATATTGAATCAATACAAATCCAATACACTACTGTCAGAGGTGTGCATCTGTGTATGTGTGTGTAAAATGCATAAAAAATTTATGAAAAGAAGACATCAAATTCATAATTATTAAAAATTAATAGAAATATTAAAACAAAGAAAAGTGTATTTTTATTGACTATCTAATAGATTTAAGTGCTGTGATGAAAAGCTGAGCATATATAAAATTTAGAGTTTAACAGTGTATTTAGCTAACTAGTATTTAAATTCAAAAAGACTTCGTGCTAAGACTGAGAAAAAAATGACATGTAAGATAAGATTTGAGGCTAGGTGGCTTTAAATTTAAAAATTAAAGGCAAAGATGGTTTGTTTTCCCAAGCAACAGATTCAGCTTCTAGCATCACCTGCTATTTTAACAATAAATTAACATAAATTAACTGATAAATAACACTTATTGAAAAAATTTTAATTAAACTTTGAAGATATGTATTAGGGATAAGATGAACACCACCAGATTATAAGGAGATGAAAATAATGAAAGACACAGAATGATGCAAAAACAAGAAAATAAAACAGAACAAAAAGGGCTGGACTTCCTGCAGGTGAGCCCTCCAGGTGAATATTGACTAGAAACAGTGTTAATTGTCACGCTTTCAATGTTTTCCCATGAGGAAAAATGATTCCTTATTTAAAATAAATATACTTTACAAAATTAAGAGAATCCTTTCCATTCCAAATTTACTAAAACCTGTAGTAATAAAATAATGTTGAATTATATAAAATCATACTCCACATATTAAAATTATTTATTTTTCTTGAAAATTCATTTTATTTCTTCTACAAAACTGTGTGAACTAATGTTTTGTTTCTGGGGAGATTTTAAACTACTAGTTCAAGTTATTTAATCAATATAGGACTATTTAGGTTTTCTATTTCTTCTTGATTCAGTTTACGTAAATTATATTTTTCTATGACTATGTCTATTTGACTAATTCTTCATAATTTGTGGCTTATAATTATACTAAGTATTCTCTTATTATCTTTTAAATCTTTGCTCTATCTGTATTTCTGCACAATTTTACATTTTTCAAATTATTTGTGTGTGTCTTTTATGTTTTGTTTCATTTATCTCATCATACATTTGTATATATTGTTAGTAGCATAATAATCAAATTTGGGCTTCCTTAAACCTGTTTACTGTTTTTATTTTCTATGTTATTAAACTGTTGCCATATTTTAATGGTCTCTTTCCTACTACCTTCCTTGGCTACTGTTTCTCTCTTACCTATTGTTCTTAAGTTAAATGTTTAGTTAGTTTTCAGCTTTTCTGTACCTCTAATATAAGAATTTAAGACTCAGTGTCTCACACAGTAAAGTTTTCAACCATATCCCACAAGTTATGTAGTATATTTAACCTTTTGAATTTAAACATTTTTTAAATTATGATTTTCTTTTTAACCCTAAATTATTTTATTTATTTTTTTTTAATTTAAAAGTATTGTGATTTTTAATTACAGTTTTGCTATTGCCTCTTCACTTTAAACATTTTTTAAATTATGATTTTCTTTTTAACCCTAAATTATTTTATTTATTTTTTTTAATTTAAAAGTATTGTGATTTTTAATTACAGTTTTGCTATTGCCTCTTCAATTTGTATTGTGGCAAGAAAGAAATAGGTCTATCTATTAATATTTTGGTGATATTTAATAAGATAATTTTATCTCTCAATATATGCTACTGTGTATAATCACTTAATGTGTGCACAGGAAAAATTTGAATTCAGTACTTTATGGTAGACACTTCTGTTCATGTCTACTGATGAATATTAATTGTATTGCTCAAGATTTCTGTGCCTTTACTTTTTCTGGGGGGGGGCAGGGGAGTGGTTGACTTTTCAATTATTAAGAATCATGTTGAAATATTCCACTAAAACGATGGATTTTCCCATGGTTTCATCCGCCCTGGAGAGTAATTGTGCTTCTCCCTTAAAGGACAAGCATGGTTTTTGAGCAGCACTATTTTCTTCCACTACTCATAGGCTATAGGTCATTTATTTTTTGTTGCTTCCTTCATTCTTCCTCACACACTGCACCAAACATCAAATAATCTCTTGCTTGTGCATCAATAGCCTATGAGCTGAATGCCCTTATTTTTCTTTCCACTGTAGTAAAAGTCATGGAAGTTTTAACTTCAGTTTCCTGCTTCCTTGGTCCTCGGCAGCATTAGTGACTTGGAATGCATATTACTACCCTCTTTGTAGCAGAGAAATAGTATCTGTTCCCCTCTCATAAACTCCTGGATTCCTTAAAGGTACATATTGCTTCCCAGCACCATACAATACAGTAGCTAGAACAAAGCAGGTACCTTATATATTTCTATGAAATGAATGTTTTTTTTTCTGTCCCATTTCACCTCACTCAGATTTATTCCCTCTGTGAATAAAGAGACAATGGATATTTCTTCATATACTCAACAAATACTGAGTAACCTTCTATATGTCCAATACTATGTAAGGCCCTGAGAAAATAATAGTAAAAATGAGGAAGGGGCATTAATTCTACATTTAGTGAACATACAGGACAAATAAAGAGAGCTTAACGGATAATTAAAATACAGGTTTTACTCTGTGATTGAGGCAGGTGGGAGTGAGATGTCTTTTGATCCCACTGCAATGGACTTTCCCTAGGTTTGGAGGGTACAAGATGCCTTCTGAGAGAAAACGCCATCTCATCTGAGCTCCTCAAGGATGGAGAAGCTCAAGGAGAAGCACTGGAGGAGTAGGGATGAAGATGAGAGAAGGTTAGTGGCAAAAGGTTAAGTCAGTTTTGGGAAATTGAGAGTGTTCAGTATGGCTGAGATGTGAATGGAGAGGAATTTTCCAGACCAATATAGAAAACAAACAGGGAACAGAAAATTGAAGAAGTGCATTAGAAAAATCTCTCCCAGGGGAAAAAATAAAAATCCCAACACTTATTGCTACCTAATATTATGTACAATTTGAACTTTATTATTATTATTATTTTTTCTTTAGTCTTTTGTTACCTGGTATATCCCAAGAGCCTCTCATTAAAATGCAAATATAGTTGGAAGGTATATTAATCAAAGCTACTTTATAAGTTAAAAACTTGGATTTTAGAATAGCTGAGAAGTACAGGTAGAAAATTGCCAAAGGAAACTTCACCCATTCTACAATATTGCTGCAGGCCACCTCTACTTATAATTATCATGCCCCACTTCTTCTCCCTGAGAGGAACTGTATTAAGGCTTAAGTGCCAAGACCTTGAGGCAGGGGCTTCCAGGCTGGCTGGAAGCAAACAGTAGAGAAAATGTCATAAGCACATCCTCAGTAGATTTCCACCCATTTCTGCAGACTCTGAGATGTGATTCCAAAGTTTTCTGGGTAAGCATCCAACTCTGGCCTTCTGAGATTCACCCATCAACAGTCTTTAATCCTTTCAAATGTTTGCAAATGATAATCATATCCCTCTTCCTTTGAATTGTGAAGATTGCATTTTACTTGGTTCTTTGTAAATCAATCCTTAGTGACACACAGGCAATGCCTATGCAGCAGGCAGACTTACAATTGCATTGATAATTGAGGACAAGATCAGTATATTTCCACATACCTGTTACTTGAAACAAAGAAAAAATCTAAATGGATAGGCAGGAAGAACAAGCGTGTCATATTTAAATACCAAGTCATCGATTCTCAATATCTCTACCTCTTAACCTCAGAGATATGACAAAAAAAATGCTTGAGACTAGATGTCTGATTAGTTCAACCTTCTCAGTATCCACACTTTTTCTTATTTCGTGGTTTTCAGTTGCTCTCCCAGATGCCTCCATGGAATTCTGAGCCTAAAGACAGACAATTTTTCAGGAAAGTAAGGAAAGCTTAGTAAGACTTAACAGCTAGATAATGGAAAAATGGGAAGTAGAGATAAAAGAATGGGAAAGAAAGACATAGAGTGGGTGGCTTGTGCAGATGACTTTAGAAAGTACCCATGAGAACATCATGGATCCATTCTCTCTCTCTCTCCCTTTCTTTCTTTCATTTTTTGGTGCTAATAACTGATGAATTAGACCAGAACAATTTGGGGGGAGGAAGGGTTAAGTAAACATTCATTTATATCAGATTTGGGAAAGACTGAGTTTAGTCTTTAGATCGCTGTTTTTTCCTCAGACTGGATTTATATTCCCAGGATAATGAATGGGAACCTGAGTATAAGAGTAAAATTTATAATACACCTTTTATTTATTTGCAATATATAGCATGGTGGTAGAGATTACTAAGACTAACTGTACTTAACAAGATCTAATATTCTACATTGAAAAGTTAAATGATTTCAGTATGATTTCACATGGAAATAATACAATTAGCAACTTCATATTATTTTGACTTGCCCCCATTCTCTCTTCCAAAACCTTTTTTAGCCAAACTAGATGTATGCATTTGGCTGTTGACTTTGATGAAATGAACCAGATAATTGCCAAATTTTTACTTTGTTATGTGCCCATGTAGACAGAGTCTAATTGGACCATATAATGAAATGTTTAAATATATCCATACATTTTACATAAAATGTAACCCTAAACCAATCCTTCTCCTAGAACTTGGCCACTAGGGTATTTAAAGATGCACAACTGCAGCTGATGCAGAAGTTCTTTCCCAGATGTTCAATTTGACCTGGGGCAGCTCAATCAAAGTTTGTAAGGTTTCCAACATTCCTAGTGGGAATTTTCAGAAAAGGAGGCATATGGATTATTCTGGCAAGTGGAATATGCAGAGAGAAACTTGTGTGCAATGATTCCAGAATTTGAAATCTCCCTGAGAGCAAGTCAAATAATAACATTATTTGTAACAATAATATTAATAAATAACAAAAGGAGCAGTGTTATTGCTTTTCAAGGAAATGAATCAACAATCCTTTAAGCAATGGGAGTGAGGAAAGTGAGCTACCTGCTGAAAGCCAGAACAGAAACACAGAAACGAGAGAAAGACAAAAAACACAAAAAGGAGCTAACGCCACATGCAGAACAACTCTATGGCAAGGGAGATAGGCAGGCAGAGGTTGAGGGGGCAACTCCCCTCTCAAGGGTTATTACCCACGTCCCAAATCAAATGGCTTTTGTTCCATGTCTTTATGCCAGGGAGTCCAAGCCATGTCCAAGCCATGAGGAAAATCAAATAAAAGCTAATTTTTATTTTGGATTTATTAAATGTATTCCAAAAGTTAAATATGGAAAGTTTATCATGTGTTCGACAGTGTCTTGGGCATGCTGGATGAGTGCAGGAGTTTTAGGCTTTAGACCCAATTCTAAAATTAAAGATTCTTATGAGAATCCAGAAGCAATTTGAAATTTAACACCATTTTATTCATCTGTAATAGAAAAGCATTAAACTTTAATATATATTGATTTTTTGGATATAGGAAATATATCTATATATCTATATGGTATATGTACATATATGCATATAGTGTATAACATAATACACACCAACTCTGCCCCGGATGGCTAGCAAACCTGATTGAGGGTTAAAATATGTATAAACATATAAACAGTAAATAATTAGTAGAATTGATAAACCAGTGCACAATTTGTGGATTAAATATTGTGTCATGCTGTCGGTACTGTGATTATTCCTAGAAAGGAGAGCTCAATGATGGCTGAAAAAGATTGTAGGAGGTTTCCTGAAATGCAAAGATTGACCTGGGCCTAAAAGGTGTTGTTAGTTAGGGAGGAGGATAGAGAGAATCCTCCCAAAGTTCAAAACAAGGAAACCACAAATCAATGGTTCTAGAAGGATTACCACATAGATCTGGATTAGAGAGGAACTGTGCTGAGTAGGAAAGACTAGAGCAATGGGCAATATGACTGAATGAGGAAGGCAGAATTCCAGAAATTAAAAAGAGACACCAGGAATGTTCAGAATAGTCTCCTTGCCCACTTCATGATGTCGCTGGGGTGCAATAACCTGATTCCTGAAACCATGACTAGTCTTCACTCATTGACTCTGCTCTTCCTCACACACTTCAAACATCAGCTCCCTCACCTCTGTGGGGATCACATGAATCTGAGAGTGCATGGGTGGTGGATGCTCTGTTGTGATGACGTAATGCATGTCGCACACAGAAGACCCTGCGTCTGTCCTCAGGGCAGGGCAGGTCAAAGAACTGTTGCAGGTACTGCTGCATGGCAGGCTAGAACGGTTGCTTCACGAGTCAGGAAGAGGAAAAGCTAGCTCATGCAGGGGATGCGTGTTTGGAAATCATCTGTTATCAGGTCCACGGAGGACAGATAAAGCTGAAAGTGGAATTCAAGTCTAAAGATTGGAAGAGAGACTGATGCAGGGATACAACAGGCAGGGAAAGGAAATGGAAGAGCAAAAACGAAACAGAACAGAACAAAAACGAAAACGGCATCCAAGACATGACTCATGAATTAGGTTAAAAGCTTAGATATTTTGTTTACTTAGAAGATAACAACACGTTTAGGGGGAGAATTAAATCTTTTCAAGTTTCTTCTGAGAACTAGATCCTATGACATATATTGTGCGTAATTTACTCAATTTTCAGGGAATATTTACATAGGATTCTCATTCCTTAAACTCTTCTCTTTGCAACTGTGATGCCATATTCCTCTTAATCTTCCTTCACCTTCCTAATTAATTCTGTATTGTTCCTTTGCTGACCCTTCTTCTTTTCATGCTTCTTAAATTTTAGTATTCCTTAAGGCTTAAATGGGGGAATTGCAAAGAAAGAAGACACATTATCCATACCAATGCTCCTTAAAAGGTAGCCTTCTTTATTCTTTGTGCTCTCATTTCATCAAGTAGAAGCCTCTTTCCTACAACATATCATGCTCGATTTGCAAGTAAGTGTTTCAGCATTTAACTGTACTCCTTAACTCTGAGCTCTTTGAAGGCATGGACCATTTGTTGAAAGGGAGAAGTAATGTATCAATGAATTAATTAATGCATGCATAAATCGATGATTATCTCCACCCAAGTGGTACAGAGAGGTCCTTTAAGGATATATTTGAAACATAGCCCAGCAGCTTAATTCTCTTTGGAATTTGCTTTTCATCTTATTTATCTATTCACGTGAATCATCTATGCTTTCATTCCACTAGGGACCACCATCATATCTTGCCAAAACACCTAAAATTGGTCTCTGTGAATCTATTATTGACTCCATGCAATCCATT
>NW_007739873.1:33130-38202 GCF_000696425.1 Galeopterus variegatus
GTACAGAGAGGTCCTTTAAGGATATATTTGAAACATAGCCCAGCAGCTTAATTCTCTTTGGAATTTGCTTTTCATCTTATTTATCTATTCACGTGAATCATCTATGCTTTCATTCCACTAGGGACCACCATCATATCTTGCCAAAACACCTAAAATTGGTCTCTGTGAATCTATTATTGACTCCATGCAATCCATTTGGACGAGGCAGATGGAGAAATGGTTTTAAAAGGCCAATCTGATTCAGCCAAATCTGCTCACACCCCTACTCCACCACCATTAAAGTCTTCAATTAATCCCCATTGCATAGAATGAAATTAAAAATGCCACAATTTCAAATGATATTTTTAATGTTTGGAGAGTAACCCATTAGTCAACCATGATCTAATATTTTTAAAGCAACAGAAGAGAATGAATAGAAAATACGAAAGGACAACATCCATATTTTGGGTGATTATTATTTCTGAAAATGTGTGTGTGTTTGTGTGTTTGTGTATGTATACATGTGTGCATGGGTCTGGGTTTGCAATGTAAACATTTACTGTGGATCATAGTTTAATGATCTTGAAGTCTCTGGCCTCTGCTGATCTTGCCATTTTAATTTCTTGCTATTTGTCTCCTGCTAGCCACACTTATCTTGCCTCACTGTTTAGCCATTCTCTCTTTCCTATGTAGAGTAATTTATACACCATCCCCGAAAATCTCTTTTTTTCCATCTCTGCCTACCTAAGTTATTCTCTAGTTCATAGCTTAAACAAAAATTCTTCAGGAAAAAAAATTCTTGACCCCAAGATGGCATTAGATTTTCTTTTTATATATTATCCTAATACCTTGTTTAATTTTTCCTAACATCGATTCTTAATCATAGATCATTATTCATTCAAGAATATTATGTACCTATTGAGAACCTGTTATCAGCATCAAACTTTAGTCATCCAGTTTCAGTACAAAAACAATGTGTGAGAAATTTCAGGATATATCCTTTGTCATGGTGGGTAGTTTACAGATAGGAGGGAGCAAACAATATTTTAGATAATTCAAAAGCTATAGATAAAATTTCTTCCACTTTATCAAAATAGACATTTCTAGCATGAAATATATTCTTTCTGTTTAAAAAACCTACATTGTCTTTCTAATGTAGTCCTGAGTCTATTCTCTTCCTTAAGCTCCTCTGGGAAANTCATGGTGGGTAGTTTACAGATAGGAGGGAGCAAACAATATTTTAGATAATTCAAAAGCTACAGATAAATTTCTTCCACTTTATCAAAATAGACATTTCTAGCATGAAATATATTCTTTCTGTTTAAAAAGCCTACATTGTCTTTCTAATGTAGTCCTGAGTCTATTCTCTTCCTTAAGCTCCTCTGGGAAATCAGTGTCATAATACCATTTCTCTTTTGTTTCTTTAAGCATAATCTCAGTATTTAGGCTCAAACATTTTTAATTCATGGATCCATCCATGCAAACATTTATCCATTTATTCAAGCAAGTATTCATTACACCTCAATTGTAGCAGGGTAGGTAAAACTGCAATAACAAAAATACCCCAAAATCAATTATTTAAACAAACAAAACAGCAAAGTTGAATTTATTTATTTATTTGTTTGTTTGTTTGTTTGTTTATTTATTTATTTTTACTTAATAGTCCAAAGTGAGGATTTCAGGATGTCAGTAGCTCTACCCCAAGCAAAGAAGGTAATGGGAATTCTACTGTCTCAAAAGACAGCTGCCAGAGGTACTGTCCTCCTTGGCATACCCGCTATCACAGAAGGGGAACGATAGGAAGTTCATAAACAGCTAAGTCACTGTAAGCAACTGAAGTGGAAGTTGTGCATGTCATATCTGCTCAGATTCCATTGATTTTAGGTCTGTCACATGAGCAAACCTAGCTGAAAGAGAGGATAAGAATCATAGACCTAATTACCACATTCCAGCTTCAATTCTATTACTATGGAAAAAGTGGAAAGCAGATTTATCGCTAATGGACAATTAGCAGTCTCTACATCAACTCTGAGAAAGGCACCACGTTAAATGTAAAGAGAAATGAAAATTGGATTCGGTTACTAAGATAATTAAATGTAGTAGGAGAGAAAGAAATAGTATTAAAATAACCATAGTACTGTGCAAAAACCCTGAAAGCCTATCTGGGAGTCATAAATGTTATAAAAATTCTCAGAAAGGTGAAAAGTCACCGATTGTGCGAATAAAAAGTTTCAGGACATTGGCAATAGATTAGTTGAATTTTGAATGATAAATGGAGCTTCAGCAGGTGAAAGGAATTGTGAGAAATTTATCTTTTACCCTAAGATCTCTGTTGCTCAATCATTCTATTTTCTGAGTGTAAATTTCTTATCCTCTCTAGAATCTAAAGTCACATACACAAGTCTATCAAGAATGTATATATGTATATATATATTTTAAGGAAGTGATTGTTTATTCATTATAACTGCCCTGTGTACTATATTTTAAACTTTGTGGGAAGCACACCTTTTTCATGGAATTTAATTTATTGAAAGCACCTTTTTGGGACTCTCAAATATTTTTATTAATATAATGGTAAAATACAGGTTCATCCTTGGGATCTGACTTTATTTCTGCAGAAGTACTGGATCTGTAACCCTGAGTAAGTTGGCAAGTGAATTGAGATAAAAGCTGCTCTTGTGGGCCTTAAGCCCACAGGTATTAGTCAAAATCAGATGCAGGTCAGATGGCTGCAAGTGGAACCTGCTGTTCATTATGGCCAGGTCAGAGATGATGCCATTACCCCACGTTTACCTCCAAGGTGACCCAGAGAATGTCTACTTTGTCATGTATTTTTTCAGGGTCACGTATAATATAAATGCTCATAGTACTGGATATTCACAGAATCATGTGCAAAGATGTGATTAGTTAATAGGTCTTAAAAAGAAAAATGAGGGCCGGCCCCATGGCGCACTCTGTAGAGTGCAGTGCTGGGAGCGCAGCGACGCTCCCACCGTGGGTTCGGATCCTATATGGGAATGGCTGGTGCGCTCACTGGCTGAGCACGGTGCGGGTGACACCACACCAAGGGTTGCGATCCCCTTACCAGTCACGAAAAAGACAAAAAAAAAAAAAAATGAAAAGAAAAATGATAGGGATGAGCATGTTGTCTATCACAGGAAAAGAAAAAGATTTGTTTGTTTTCTTCAACCAACTAAATGTTCATTCACCCACAGAAAATTTGAGTCAATTTGTTGACTTACCACAAAATTTTGATAATAGACATGACAAATGGATTGATTTCCACTTTTTATAATCTAAACATGCCTGGCCTTTCAGGGGTCTAAGATTTTACCTGACTCAGATGAGTTTCTGCCAGCCTTTCTGTGTTTATCTGCTGCCCCTCCAACCCAATTCCCCACACAATAGGCATTTTAAAGGCATGACATTTCCAAATTTTTACGAGTTTTAAAAATGACAATTGTAGGTGAGAATATACCACCTGGTTCTTGACCCTTCGTAATCCTGTTCCTCAACCAGAAAAAATGAGCATTAGGATCTAGTCTCAATTCATATACTTTCTCTCAATAATTTCCAGGCACAAATTATCTTTCAAAGTAGCTAACAGCTTCTGATAATGGTGTCAATTTTATTAGCATAATACCAGTTTCTTCCTCATGACTTCTTGATTTTTCCTCTTTGATAACTGCTTTGTCTCTGCTATTTTCTTACTTCCAAATAAAATGATATGACTTAATTCAATATGTGATATAGGAAACACATGCACCATCTACAAATGCATTTGTCGTTCAATATTCAGTGAATATCAGTGTATTCTATTATTAACTCACTTGGAAATCTATATCATTTTACATCAACTATCTTAATAATTGGGATTCTGTCTAAGGTTTGCAGAAAAGAAAAGAAAGGAAAACAAGACAGGAATATAGTATCTTAAAAAGAGTGGAAGTTTATTTCTCTATCATGTAAAAATCAAGTTGTATTCCAGAAGTCCAGGCCCAGAGGTGGTGCTACCACTCTTAACACAGGTTTTCTAAATGTGAAACTTCTTCAGTTCTCACCATCTTTGAGCAACCGGTATGAAAAAGGAACCCAAGAGCATGCAGCCAATTGTTTGCTGGGCATATCTGACACTGATATGCATCAATTTTACTTACCTCATTGGCCAGAACTTGGTCATATGACCACAATTGTCAGCAAAGGAGAGTGGGAAGTGTAGTTTTTAATTGGATGTCCATGTGTCTGGTACAATTCTGTGACTATACATTAAGTAGAAAATGGATATTAGGCTACAAGTAGCCATCTATCATACATTTCTTTTGTGCTGGAAATATCTAAGAGACAAGTTTTAACCATTAGCGTCCTTAAGTTACAGTACAAATAAGTTCTGTTTATCAAGAATTAAATGCTGCTAGTCTCACCACCTCCGTTAGCTGAGGTCAGAGCTTTTTGCCAGGAATACAAGTTGCTTTAAGGTATACTCATAGACCAACTCTCCAAAGTGCTTTGCTCTCTCCAGGTGAAGCCATGTGCCAACAAAATCAAGCTCTAAATTATCCATTGCTTTTTCCCCATATGCCACATCTAAACATACTTACCTGAAACTTCCTTTTTCAAAAGCATAGTTGTGCAAAATTTGTATAAAAGTTTTATCCATTTATTCTAATATTTATATTTTCATTATTATTTAATACCTCTCTTTACTTTAGAATTTCTGAGGTGGTATTTTACATGTACTTTTCTCACCATGCTGAAGAGTCAACCTGCAATAATCCACACACATTTTTTAAAGCTCTATTTTACCTGAGAACTTCTGATATAGTGAAGAATAAACAAGCTAGATGTAATCAGCATTTATTATGTATTAACACTTGTTCTACCAATATAAACAGAAAAAAAAAATAGAAACTGCTTTAGCTTTCTTAATACAAATTGTTAATATATAGATGTTTTTAAAGGTCTTTAAAAACATGGTGTGGTAATTGAGCAGAATGCAGCAAAAAACATTTTTTTAAAAAAAATCCTGTCTTATGGGCCGACCCCATGGCGCACTCGGGAGAGTACAACACTGGGAGCGCAGCTGCACTTCCGCC
>NW_007739874.1:0-20169 GCF_000696425.1 Galeopterus variegatus
TTGTGCTTGTCAATTTGGTATGGCTACCTCTGTGACTGCTCAGTTGGCCTCTAGTGTCTTGTGTGTGTAGTTGCCTCGGGTCTTGGGCCCCTCCAGGGAGCCACCTCTCTGGTCAGCTTGGACTCTGCTGGGCTGCTAGATCACAGGGCAGTACCGCAGGGTCTGTGGTCTCTTTTGAGCTTCCACTTCCCATGTAGGAGTTCTCCCTGTTCCGTGTGTTCTCACCCTGGCTGCTGGATCATGCCCTGGCGGCCCCACAGGGTGTGTATTTTCTGCCAAGTCTCCACCTCCCTAGCCGGACGTCTCTGTGTGCACAAGGTGGGGCTGTTGGACCTCACAGAGGTGGCCTGCAGGATGTGTGTTTTCTGCTGTGTCTCCGCCTCCCTAACTGGCCACCTCCCTGCTCTGTGTGCTCTTGACTAGGCTGGGGCATGTCTTCTGCAACCCTCGTCTATCAGCCGGGCCTTCAAGCCCCTGCTCGGCACTGCCCCGCCCAGGAGGTCTTTCAGGTTTCTGCTAGTCGTAGACGACCAATCGCTCTGGGTGGCTTTGCAGCACTGTATAGGGCTTTCTCTGGACTAATCACCTTCCTCCTGTTATTGCAGTTATCTGTGTGCTTGTCTTATCTCCCACACCAGAGCGTGAGCTCCTCAGGGGAGGAGCCCACAGCACACAGTTCCTCTTTGAATCCCCCCAGTGTGGACTGACTCTGGCGTCCACCTGCAGTCAGCTCTCCAGCAGGTTCAAGTGAGCTCGGGAGCACTCTGATCACACTTTTCCTAATCAGAAATCAGTTAGGCGTTTTTCCGAACTGATGGCTACAGAGATGGTATCTGCCTCCCTGTAACAGGAAGTTTACTGGGGGCGGAGCCCAGGGTGCGGTGGAGTGATAATCTGCCCGGCCTGCTCTTCCCTGTCCTCCCAACGCTGGCCAGTTCTCCCCCCACCACTAGCCCCGCCAGAGAACCACGGGGGGAATGGGATGGGAGGCCAGCCCGCAGGCCCCGGGAGGCCCCGTGCCAGGGCAAGGAAGTGGGAAGGCTCAGTGAGGAGCTGAGCCAGGTGAGGAGGGCAGGCCTGGCCGAGTCGGCCTGCTCCGCCCTCACCTGAGAAAATGGAGGCAGCCCCGGGCCGGTGACTGGTCCAGTGGGGTAGGCGGAAGCTGGACGGGCGTCTGCCCCACACGCAGGGCCGGGCTGGGGGTCACTTACAGAGCTGAGCCTGCTGAGTGGCTCCCTCTCCATTTTCGTGTTGTCGCAGTCTCAGTTCTCAGCCACTGCTGCCTCGGGCTGCTTACTCGGTCCCGCAGTGCGTCTCCAGCATCCAATTTTTATGAGAAAAAAAGTGCATATATTGTACAAAGATTGAAAGAATAAAACTGAAATGTCAATATCATTCACATTGAAAGGTATGGGAAAATACATATTTCCTTCTTTTTCTGTATTAGGTAAATTTTCTGTTATAATTTTATACTTGGATAATAATAGTAAATGAAGGATCTCAATTAATGGCATGCTAAATTGAATCTATTTCAAATGAAAGGCAGAAAATAAATATCCTAAATACAGTAATATACCTTCATCCAGTTTAAATAATCACTTAGATATGCAAAACAAAAGAAAGTAAAATATGGAGACCAGAAAAATGATTATTTTTCTAAGGTTTAAAAGTAAATCAGCATACAAACAACTGTACTGGATTGAGGGGAAATCTTAAAAAGTACTGACTTTATTCCAGGTCATTGTGTCCAACCCAGCTGTCAGACAAAGAGTAACAACCACATGCTGTGCAAGATGAGATGGGAAGGGGAAAGAGACTGGAAAAATACATTAAAAATGTGTATTAGAATCCACATCTCCCACTTCTTTCCTGACCCTCCGCCCCAGTTCTCCTCCCTGTCTGGTGGACTTCAGTGTCATCATGCTCTAAGTGTTTTGCTAGGTTTTAGTTCTGGGGAGGATGTAGGGTTTTCAATAAGTGCTCCATATTTAGAAACCCATTTACATATAACCAAACTCAATGCTATGTCATAAGCTCTTATATTTACATACTTTGTAAATAGCATAGAAGATTTGATTCTACCTAGAAATCTGAGTGCTATTTTAAAAAAATACAGTTGAGCAGGGTAAATTGAAACCTTTACAAATCAGAGTGTCTTCACTATTTTTGAACTTTTGCATTTCTAAATATACTTTGGAAATATCTTATCAATCCTCTGGCATTTTTTATTAGGATTATAATAAGTCTATAAATCAAACTATAAATCAATTCAAAGAGAGTTGACTTCCTTACAGTATTGAATCTTCCAGTCAGCAAACATGTATATTTCTCCATTTAGATGTTCTTAATGTATCCAATAAAGTTTTATAATTTTTCCAAAAGAAGTCTTATGCATTATTTGTTAGATTTATTAATATTTTCTTATGTTTGATACTACTATAAAACGGTATTTAAAATTTTTAATTTTCTAAATATTTGTTGCTGGGTTTAAAAATATTGATTAGTATGCAGCAAACTGCCAACCTTTTCTTATTAATTACAATATTTTATCTATAGAACTTTTTGTATTTTCTATGTACACACTCATATCACTTAAAATTTAAAACAGACATTTTCCTTTCCAAAGAGTAAACTTCTTGTTTATCTTTTTATCTTTTTGCACTCATTAGTAACTCTGCTACGATGTTGAAGAGAGGTAGTAATACTGAGCATCTTTGTTTTATTCCTAGTCTCAAAGAAAAAGCTTTCAATGTTTCATTCAGTATGATTTAGTTGCAGGGTGGGTTCTTAACACGGCAACAGACAAGTGATACACTGAGTGTCTTAAATGCTGCTTTTGAAGTAGTCTTTGATTATGTCCACTTTTCTATCTCCATTATCAATATTCTAGCAAGACTCCATCATCTCATCTAAGCTATTCCAAGACCCTTTACCTTAAAGGTTCCAGGGGACTGGCCCTACACACCTCTCTGAGAGCATCTTTGCCATTACCCTGAACCTCCCTTGCCTGATACACAGTGTTGCACCGTGCTCTAGTTCCACTGGTCTCCAATTCCCTGAACTCACCAGAGCTGACTCACCTTACTGGAGGTTGATTTCATTCCCACAGGGGCTATCTCTGGACTTCGTATTTTCTCCAGCTTACTGACACGGGAACCAGCATGTCAGGACAGGTGGGTTGGGGACCGCACCGGGCTGAGCTGTCAGCTTTCTTTGTATTTCTCCTTAGGTTGAGGTTTTTAACCTTGGTCTAGTCCTCTTTCCGGGGTGAGCTGCTACGGTGAATTACCTTGCTGTAATTTTATTTTTGTTGGTTTTACTATTCTGGCTATATATTCTTTAAGCCTTGGGAGATTGAGCTTCCAGGAGATCAAGTTTACTCTGGCAACTAGGAATCTCTTGTACGTATGTATGTTTGTATGTATATATGTATGTATTTAAAATCCTCCATGTTCAGAAACTCTTTAACATATATCTAAAATCAATGACAGTTTATAAGATCTTATATTTAATTCTTTATAAATAGCCCAGAAGATTTGATTCTACCTAGAAATCTGAATGCTATCTTTCTAGGATGTAATTTTTATGAATCCTTGGTTGAGTTTACCACCATAATTACATATCTAAAATCAATGACAGTTTATAAGATCTTATATTTAATTCTTTATAAATAGCCCAGAAGATTTGATTCTACCTAGAAATCGGAATGCTATCTTTCTAGGATGTAATTTTTATGAATCCTTGGTTGAGTTTACCACCATAATTATGTTAAGTGAAATAAGTCAGGCACAGAAAGAGAAATACTAAAAGTCCTCACTCATAAGTGGGAGCTAAACAAAGAAAGGAAGAAAGAAAGAAAAGAAAGAAAATTAAACACAATAATACATTAAAATCTCAGAAGGAGACAATAGAGCTGTGGTTATTGAAAGGAGGGGGAGAGGGTTTAGGGAGAAACTGGTTAATGGACACAAAGAATGAGCACATTTTGTAATGATGAATATGCTAACTTTCCCGAGTGGATCATCACATATTGTACACAAATATTGATGAACAACTCAGCAACCCACAAATATGTATAATCAATTATATTTTAATAAAAAACTTAAATTACATTACATTTAATTTAATTTAAACAAAACACCCAACACAGTGTTTTGCACATGACAGGTCTCAATAAATACAAATGAATGAATAAAACAAACAAAAATCTTATCTGATTTTATTTTATTTTTTTCTGGGGTTGAGAAAAGGGCAAGGCCTGAAGAGATGGGAAGGTTTGAAAAGAAGGAAACTTGTTCTATGCACATGTCCAAATAAATAAGACAACACTACCTAACTATATTTGATGTTTAGGAATATATAAGTTAAAAGCTCAGCCAATAACATGAAATAAGATAACCAGCTGAAGTGAGAAGAGGTAACATGCCAATAAATTGTTTCTTACATGGAGGAAAACATGGGAAAAGTGGTATATAATATGTTATTAAGTGGGGGGAAAAAAAAGCCCCAAGATGCAGAAGAATACACTTCCACTTCTATACAAAAAGAACAACATACAATTGAAAACACATTTACAGTTTTTAGAATTATGAATAAGGAACTATTAACAGTAGTTGCAGACACAAAACTTAGATGCCATAAATAAAAATACTGAGAAATTTAACTACATAAAATTAATATGCAGAATATATATTGACATGACAAAACTGCCATAAAAAGTAAAACTGGAAAAATATTTTGGTAACAAATATGAGAAAAAAGATGAACATCCTTAGCATACAAATAATTACTATTAATTAATAATAAAAAAATACCAACAACCCAATAGAAAAATTGGTAAAGTAAATCAACAAGCAGCTCACAGTAAAAGAAATGGAAGTGGTTTTTAGCCTTATGCAAATATGCTTACCCTTAAAGCAAAAACCACAATAGGATACCATTTCGCCTACTGGATCAAAAAGTGTGATGAGATCGCTGCCCATGGGAGCTTGGGGAAACTGAAATTATTATCAATAAATTTGCGCAACCTCTGTGGAGGAATATTTGGTAACATCTTTCAGAATTCACGATACCCACTGGTACAGCAATTACACTTCTAGAAATTTATCCTACAATGTACTTATTCATGGCATAAAGAATACTCTTTGCAGCATTGTTCATAATGGCAAAGAACCAAAAACAGCCTTAACGTTCACTAATTCAACTAGTGGACTGGTTAACTAAATAATGGTAAGTTGCTCAGACAAGCAGCTCTAAAAGAATTAGGTAGATAATTATGGGCTTATTTGTAAACATCACCAAGCACATTGTGCACGGAAAGAACAAGATGTAGAGGAGCATCCCCTACTTGTACAAAAAAAGGGCAAGTGGGTAACAGATATTTCTATATTTCGACAATTTCCACATTTCACATTTCCAGAAATATGCATAAGCAATCACTATAATAGTTTCTTCTTGGAAAAAGGTACTGGAATGTGAGGGAGACCAAAAATTCATAATATATGGTCTTCTAATTCTTGAATTTCTCAACTAAAAATTAGGACAAGTGATTTAATGCACATGGATGATCTTACCGTATAAATAAAATTTCCGAGAAACGTAGTCAGTAGTGTAACCATGTTGAAAGACTGTATCTGAAAAGCAAAAAAAGTCACTTTTTCATTTTTATATAGTTTGAAACATAGATTTAGAATTTATTTTTACCAAAGAAATCCATACTGGACCCCAAAAAACACTTATCAATTATTGGTCAAATTTCTAAGTTGCTGTGTGACAACAATGCTTCCTTTGCCTGCCATAATTGTGATATTTTTTTCTATCTCTTGCTTTCTCCAAAGATATATTAAGCAACACATCAGTAAATAAGTCACAAGGATTACACTGAATGTGATTATTAAACCCATTTTCAAATGCATCTAAACCATCCGGTAGAGCCTAAAAATTGAAAGTCCAGTCCAATGAGTGATACTAGGTAACAAGACTGGGAATTTTGCTATCATGTTTCTCACACTGTTCCTTTTCCAGGATTGCTAAAATTATAGACCTAACAGATCATTTGAAGTTATGATATAACTTCTTAATTTTCTTCAATTATTGCTAAGTCAGCTATAAAACTTACAAATTTCATCCTATAGGAAAGGTCAATCCTATTTAAAGATCTGGGTAATTCCTTCAGATCTTCACCCTTTTTGAAATTCTCAAATACATATTGGTGGTATCTGGTCCTGGTTGATGCAGAAATCTTGGATTGCAAGTTCCTGGACCCTAATTCCAATTCAAATAGTATGTTTGTGTCCTTGAAGCTCATTTATTCTGTTTTCTCCTGAGTTAAAGCCCACTATAATACTCAAGGCCTACATGCTTCCCTAAAACTATATGCAATGGAATATTTAGGGCATCTGATTGAAAGAAACTATAAATAAATATGTGGGTCAGATTAGACCAGCTAAGAAAATCACAATCATGGTTCTGGATTGCATATCAACCTAAACTTGGTGAGTTTTTTTTATCAGAATGGGGTGATAGTATAAATGAGAACAATATCGTAATTGATTAGAGAGCAGAAGAAAACTACTGTATCAGAAGGTAATATTGGATTATATTGTCCAGATAGTTTCACGAAGGACAGAGAGAAATTACAAGCTATGTCGGGATGGAAAGGAAACTTAGAGCATGAACACAGTGGTGTGAAACAGAAATTCCTTTCCTTCTAGATGTTATCCAAAATCAACTATGCAAACAGAGAAAAACCTCCACAAAAATCTATGTCAGAGAAACAAGGAGACAAAAAAAAGTCCACAGACTCAGAAAGCTAACGAGGGCTTCCAAGCAGCTAAGGTGAGCACAGGGGTGCTTGGTAAGTGGTGGTAAAAGTAAGTACTCACTGTTGTAAAGTAAATACCCAGCTGGCCTAGGGCAGCAGATCTCATAGCAAAAATACACTCCTTAAAAGAACCTTTTCAAATGGCTGGGACTGACTGACTATTGCATAAAGCCACACAGCACCTGTAAAAAGAGACTATAAGAAAAAAAGGCAGAATGTTCTATTTCATGATTTCTGGGGTTATTATTCATTATACTATAAACTTATGTCTTATGTATAAAGTATGTTTTAAAATAGTTTGAAAGCAAATGAGCGGGAAAGAGCAGCAGAACTTATCCGATGAACAATGCTCACCAGGGAATTTTGCAGCAAAACCATCTTATAACCCGTCAACAAAGAAATGATTGGGGAAGCCAGAGCAAGAAGACTTGTGAGCATTTTATATATTTAACTGTAGAATTAAGACTAAAAAATCAAAAACATATGCAGTGTTATCATGATCAATATGATTATATTTATTATATGCACGATCAACGTGGAAATGATGCAATTTATATAACATGAGAAGGTGCAGGTAGAGTTGACGGGAAGTAGAGTGAGTTTGCAGATTATCTCATCTGTGATAACTTCAGGTCAAAAAAGAACATTAAAGCTAACAAATCAAGTAAGGAAGTGTAAGTATATTTAACATTATAAAGGCGGGTCACTGCACTATGATGGCATGCTGGAGGGAAGGGAAGAGAGAAGGCAGAGAAATATGATAATTTTATAATTACTCATAGGAGGAAACAAATGAACATGTCTAAATAAATCAGGAGGAGCTGTTTATATAAACTTATAATAAAAAATAACTATAAAAACAAAAATTCAAACCTTCCTATCTATCTGACGTCTACACACAAAAAGCAAAGAATATCAAGTACATAATTAAAGATTGGAAAAATATATTAAAACAGGAAACGCAAAGTCATATGAGACATCTCAAACAAAACCTATTTTTTAAAAGTGAGTTTCAGATTGAATCACAGAATAAAACCCAATTCTGTGCTGTATACAAACAACACATCTAAAAAAAGCAATTCATAAAGTTTGTAAAATAAAGGATGGTCAAAGAAAATACAAATTAAAATCATGAGGCATGATATCAACATTAGTTAAGAAGAAATTGAGGCCAGAAAGCATTAAATAAGAAAAAGAAGGAAATTTTTAAAAAGCCAAATGGTACAAGTTGCAATGCACATAAAACAGGAATATTGGTGCAACAAATGGCAAGCATTTCTAACTCATGAAGTATGAGAAATAAAAAGAGAAACAAATTGACACTAGTAGATGACTTTCGATCACCTTTCTCAGTCATGACAGATCAAGTGACAAAAAATAAACAAGACCAAGACTTCTGCTTTGACCCATGAAGAAGTAACAGGACTTTCCCTTCTGCAATAATCAACTAGAAAATTGGACAAAATATATAAAATAACTTTTTTCAGACCCTGGATAAAAGCACAGAACTTTCATCCTTGAAAGAAGGGTAAAAAATTAGATGAGACCTACTGCTATGGGTTAAACGTGTCCCCCAAAGATCATGTATTGGAAACTTAATCCCCACTGTAATAGTGTTAAGAGGGTGAACCTATTATGATAATTGAAAGGTGGGGCCCTGAAGAGGTGATTAGATTGTGAATAAATTGACCCATTCATGGAGTAATGGACATGGTTCTGATTGCTTTATAAGGAGAGCAAGGGAGCAGGTTAGCTCTCTGGCTCAGCCATTCTTGTCATGTGACACCCTGCTTTGCTGTAAAGCCACCACCAACAAGGCCCTTGCCAAATACACCTTCAGACTGTAAACTTCCCAGCCTCCAAAACTGTAAGCAATAAACATCATTTCTTTATAAATTACCCAGTTTCAGGTATTCTGTTATATGCAACAGAAAAAGACTAATACACCTACCATTGCATTTACTTCATACCTGGAGGCAATTTCTGGTCTAATGTGCAGAGGAGAGCCCAAAGAGAGCTCAACATTTGTGCCAAATTAACGATACAGAGAGTGGACTTTAGAGAGGTCAGGGTGGCTAGAACTTATGCAACAGAATTTGGAAACATTGCAGAGAATGACCACAAGAAATTCACACAGGGTTCCCCACAAGTCTTTAGCTGAATGCCAATCTGCATGTGTGTACTGAGAAATTCCACAAGACCATCAAAAAGCAACTATTTCCGAAAAACAATGATCACAGAACTGCAATCTGAAAAACTGCCAGATCTAATATAGTGCTAGGAATTGCTCAAAGTTCAGAAGCCAAAGCGAAAAGGTCTTGTCCAATATATGGGGAATCCAGCAGAGATCCAAGAGGGGATAACTTTAGTAGGGGAACTAAATTTTTCCTAGAGTAAAGGATGCACTAGAATCAACCTTAAAAAGAAGAAAACAATTCTTGAAAGGACAAACTGATCCTCAGGTAATTTAATGCTTACCAAAACAAACTGCATGTATTTAAACATAGATAACAAAATCATTCAAAAAGATAAAATTTATTTTTTTTGTCCTTTTTTTTTTTTTTTTTTGAGACCGGCCACACTGCACTCAGCCAGTGAGCGCACCAGCCATCCCTATATAGGATCTGAACCCGCAGCGGAAGCGCAGCTGTGCTCCCAGTGCTGCACTCTCCCGAGTGCACCACGGGCTTGGCCCAACAAGATAAAATTTATAATGTCCAGCACCCATTATAAAAGTATGACATGTAAAGAAGGAAAAAAATTTGATCCATACCAGGAGAAAATCAGCAAAAGAAGTAAACCCAGGGTGGCCTGCCTTCCAAGGGAAGCCAAGGAGACCCGTGTGGTGCTGGGGGCTCTTTCTACAGCCACAGATTCTGGAACAGGACCCAAGGTGGTGTAATATAGCCACTACCACACCTACTGTTAAGCAAAGACAATTCAACACCACAGTAGCAGTGAGGGTCACTCCTTAGGTAACCTACTACTCACTTGACTACACTGATAAAAGAAGACACCAGCAAAGCCTGCAAACAGAGTAAGAAATCTGTATCCTCATAGTCAACCTCAGTGTAATAGAAGAACCAAACCCTCTACCAAATGACCAAACATCAATGAAAAAATACTAGAACTACAAATAAACAAGAAGATATGACACCACTGAAGGAACACAGTAATGCTCTGGGAGTAATACACTCCCAGGTGTAGGGAGATATACAGACCTTCAGATCCAGGAAGCTCAAAGGTCCCCAAACAGATTCAATCCAAAAAGATCCTCCCCAAGACACATTATAGTTAAATTTGCAAAGCTCAAAGACAAAGAGAGAATTCTAAAAGCAGCAAGAGAAAAGCATCAGGTCACTTATAGGGGAAAACCCATCAGACTAATAGCAGACTTCTCAACCAAAACCCTACAGGCCAGAAGAAAGTGGGACGATATATAAATACTAAAAGAAAAAAATTGCCAGCCAAGAATTCGTTACCCAGCAAGGCTCTCCTTCAGAAATGAGGGAGAAATAGTGTATTTACCAGACAGACAAAAGTTGTGGGAATTCATCACCACATGGCCAGCTCTGCAAGAAATTCTCAAGGGAGTCCTTCACTGGAATCTGAATAACAATAACCACTATCACAGTTATACAAGAAAGAGCAAAAACCACTGCTAAAACAAAAATGTCAGCAAGAAAGAGAAAGAAGCTAAATCATGCCACATTAAATTTCCAACTAACATTGAAGAAGAGAAATAAAAAGGGAAGTAATGATCAAAAGATACTTAAATCATTTGAACAAAAAGCAATTAAATGACAGGAATTAAACAATACTTGTCAATAACTACTGTAAATATGAATGGGTTAAACTCCCCATTCAAAATACACAGATCAACTGATTGGATTAAAAAGCTAGACCCAAGTATATGCTGTCTTCAAGAGATCCACCTCACCTGTAGAGATACACACAGGCTAAAAATGAAGGGATGGAAAAAGATATGCCATGCAAATGCAAACAAAAAACAAGCAGGAGGAGCTATTCTTATATCAGACAAAATAGACTTTAAACCAAAAAACATAAAAAGAGAGAGGAAAAAAAGGCCACTATATAATGATAAAATGATCTATCCAGCTAGAAGACATAACAATCATAAATATATATGTACCCAATACTGGAGCACCCAGATATATAAAGCAAACACTCTTAGACCTAAAGAAAGACATAGGTCCTAATATGTTAATAGTGGGTGATCTGAACACCCCTCTCTCAGTAAGGGATGATCTTACAGGCAACAAATAAACAAAAAGACACAGGATTTAATCTATACCTTAGACCAACTGGACCTGGCAGATATATACAGAACGCTTCACCCAACAACTAAAGAATATACTTTCTTCTCATCAGCTTATGGAACATTCTCCAGGATATTAGGTGACCACATATTAGGTCACAAATCTGGTCTCAGCAAGTTTTAAAAAATTGAAATCATTCAAACTATCTTTTCATACCACAATGGACTAAAACTGGAAATTAATAATAGGTAAAACTCTGGCATCTATACAAATACATGGAAACTAAACAATAGGCTCTTGAATGACCTCTGGGTCTGAGAAGAAATTAAACAGGAAATCAAAAAATTTCTTGAAACTAATGAAAGTAAAGATACACCATACCAAAACCTGTGGGATACTGCAAAAGCAGTACTAAGAGGCAAATTTATTGCAATAAATGCTTACATCAAAAGAACAGAAAGACTTCAAATAAAAGACCTAACATTACACCTCAAAGAACTTGAAAAACAATAATCCAAACCTAAAGGTAGTAGATAGAAATAAATAATTAAGATCAGAGCAGAACTAAATGAAATAGAGACCCAAAAAAACAATAGAAAAGAGGAACAAAACAAAAAGTTGTTTTTTTGAGAAAATAAATAAAATAGATAATCCATTAGCTAGGTTAATAAAAAGAAGAGAGAAGATCCAAATAACAGGAACAAAACAAAAAGTTGTTTTTTGAGAAAATAAATAAAATAGATAATCCATTAGCTAGGTTAATAAAAAGAAGAGAGAAGATCCAAATAACAAAAATCAGAAATGAAAAGGGAGACATTACAACTAATACCACAGAAATACAAAGAACCATTACAGGCTATTATAAACAACTGTATGACAACAAATATGAAGATCTGGAAGATACGTATAAATTTCTGGACACATACAAACCACCCAGACTGAATACAAGACTGGTATTTCTTCTACCAGAGATAGAAAACCTGAACAGACCAATAACAAGCAATGATATTGAATCAGTAATCAGCAATTTTCCAATAAAGTACGTGTCCAGATGGCTTTACAGCTGAATTCTATCCAGTTTTTAAAGAGGAGTTAAAACCAATTCTCCTCAAACTATTCCAAAAAATCCAAACAGAAGCTACTCTCCCAAACTCACTCTATGAGGCCAAAATAAGTCTGATACCAAAACCAGATAAAGACACAACAAAAAAAGAAAATCATAGGTCAATATCCTTGATGAACATAAATGCAAAAATCCTCAGCAAAATAGTAGCAATCAGAACACAGCAACATATTAAAAAAAATTATACACCATGATCAAGTGGGATTCATCCCATGGATGCAAGGACGGTTCAACATAGAAAAGTCAATAAATGCGATACCTCACATCAGCAAACTCAAGGACAAAGACCATATGATTGTCTCAATAGATGCTGAAAAAGCATTTCACAAAATTCAGCATCCCTTTATGATAAAGACGCTCAACAAATTAGGTATGGAAGAAAAGTTTCTCAACACAATAAAAGCCATTGATGATAAGCCCACTGCAAGTATCATTATGAATGGGGAAAAACTGAGGGCCTTTCCCTCAAGAACAGGAACAAGACAAGGATGCACCCTCTCAACACTTCTATTTCACATAGTACTGGAGGTACTAGCCAGAGCAATCAGACAAGAGAAAGAAATAAAGGGAATCCAGATTTTAAAAGATGAAGTCACACTGTCCCTATTTACAAATGACATGATACTATATATAGAAAAACCTAAAGACACTATAAAAAAAAAACTTACATCTGATTAATAACTTCAGTAACATTGCAGGATATAAAATAAATGCCCCCAAATCAGTTGCATTTATATAGTCAAATATTGAACTAACAGAAAGAGAAATAAAGAAAGTAAGCTCATTTAAAATTGTCACAAAAATAAAATAAAATATCTAGGGATCAATTTAACCAAGGAGGTGAAAGATCTCTACAATGAGAACTACAAACCACTTCTGCAAGAAATTAAAGACAAAAAAGGATGGAAAGATATTCTATGCTCTTGGATTGGAAGAATTAACATTGTGAAAATGTCTATACTACCCAAAGTGATGTACAGATTCAATGCAATCCCCATCAAAATACCAATGACATTCTTCACACAAATGGAAAAAACAATCTTATCTTTCATACAGAACAACAAAAGACCCCAAAGAGCCAAAACAATTGTGAGTAAAAAAAACAAAGCTGGAGGCATAACACTACCAAACTTCAAATTATACTATAAAGCTATAGTAACCCAAACAGCATGGTACTGGCATAAAAATAGATACTCAGACCAGTGGCCAGAATTGAGAACCCAGAAATCACCCTTCAGGCTTATAGCCATCTGATATTGGACAAAGGCAACAAAAATCTACATTGGGGAAAAGACTGCCTCTTCAACAAGTGGTGCTGGGAAAACTGGACATCCATATGCAGAAGAATGAAAGTAGATACGCACCTCTCACCATATACTAAAATCAACTGAAAATATACTCAAGGATTTGAAGTAAACTATGAAAACAACGAGAAGAGAAATTAAAGATATACAGAACTAAATACAATATCTAGAGATGAAAAATACTCACACATGAAAGGCAATGTCACAGAATTGTGTTTAACAGCAGAGACACTGCTAAATAAAAGATTAGTGAACTTAAAGACACAGTAAATAAAAAAAAAATACTAAAAATGAACCAGAGAGAGAACAAAGATAGTATAAATTAACAGAGCTGTGGGAAATATTAAAGGTCCTAACAGAGTAGTAGTTGAAATTCCAGAAGAGGAAAGAGAGGGAGATGGAAGAAATAATGAGCAAAAATTTTCCAAATCTGATGAAAACTATAAAGCAACAGATCCAAGAACTTTGAGCAATTTCAGGAAAGATAAATACAAATAAAATGATACCATGGCACATCATAATCAAATTGCTGAAAATCAGTGATAAAGAGAAAAGTCTTACAATCTTGTAGGGATAGAAAGCATTCTGCATAAAGAGAAATAAATGTAAGAATTATCAGAGACTTCTCAATAAAATAATGTAAACTAGAAGACAATGGACTGATATTTTTTAAGTGTTGAAGAAAAAGGACTATCAACTAAGAATTCTATTCCCAGCAAATTTTTTTTTTCAAAAATAAAGACAAAATAAAGACTTTTTCGAGCTTTAGATCTTAAGATTAATTTGCTTTAAATTTAAAAAGAAGGTAAATTTGCTTTAAATGCTTATGTTAAAAAAGAAGAAAGCTACAAAATCAATAATCTAATCTTCCAACTTTAACAAGTTGGAAAAAGAAAATTAAATTAAAAATTTTAAAAAAAAGCAAATTAAACCTCAACTAAGTAGAAGGGAAGGTAATAATAAGTGTAGAAATGAATAAAATAGAAAATAGGCAAATGGTATATAAAATCAGTGAAACCAAAAAGTAGTCTTTCAAAACTGTCGATAAAGTTGGTAAACCTCTAGCTACATGATCAAGACGAAAAAAGAGAAGACAAAATTATTATCAGAAATGACCAAGAAGATATCAGTAGTTAGCAGTACAGATTTCACAGATAATAAGGGGATATCACAAATAAATTTATGCCAATAAATGTGGCGACTTAGATGAAAACTAATTTCTTGAAAGACATAAATTAACAAAATAAATTCAAGAGAAAAAGAAAATTTGAATATTCCTGTATCTAGTAAAAAATTATATTTATAATTTAAAACTTTCCCACAAAAGAGACTCTAGGCCCAATCTAGGCTTTATCAGAAAATTCTATCAAATATTTATGAAAGAAACAATGCTAATACTACATAAACTTTTTTCAGAAAATAGAGAAATAGAAAACACTTCCCAACTCAACCTAAGAAGCAAGTCTATGCTGGTTCAAAATCCAGATTATGAATATTATAGGAAAAGTCAGACCAATAACCATCATAGATAATAGATGCAAAAATCCTTAGCAAAATGGTAGCAAATCAAACCTAGTAACTATAAAAAAGATAATACACCATGACCAACTGGAAATTATTCCCGTAATGCAATGTTGGTTTAGTATTCAAAAATCAATGAATACAGTTCATAGTGTTAGCAGAATAAAGGAGAAAAACGTGATCACCTTAACAGATGCATTTAAAAATTATTTGATCAAATCCCAAATCTATATGTGATAAATATCTTCACCAAACTAGAAATAAAGAGAAACTTTCTTAACACAATAATAGCATCAATAGAAATTCTATCATAATTAATGGTAAAAAGATGAATTCTTTCCTCATAAGATTAGGAAAAATGCAAACATGTCCACACTCACCACTTCTATTTAACATTGTACTGGAGTTTGTAGCCTGTGCATTAACAAAGGAAAAATAAACGAAAGGCATATATATTGGAAATGAAGAAGTAAACCTGTCTTTATTTACAGATAACAAGGTTTCATTTATATATGTAATGTGAAAATCATAACAAAGGGAAAAAACAGCTACTAGAATAATTAGTGAATTTAGTAAGGTCACAGGATACTAGGAAATTATAGTAAATAAATTGTATTTCTATATGATAACAATGAAAAATTGGAAAACAAAAATACAACTTACAGTAGCATCCAAAATTTGAATATTGAGGCATAAAATTAACAAAAGATGTGCAAAGACTATTTCAAAAACTACAAAACATTTTTGAGGGAAATTAAAGAAAACCTAAATAATTGGAGAAATATACTATGTTCATGAGCTGGAAGAGTCAATAATATTAAGATGTCAATTCCCCACTTATTGTCAAATTAATGTATAGATTAAAAGCAATCCTAATACAAGTCCCATCACTTTTATTAGAGTTTGAAAAGCCGATTTCAAAATTTATATTAAAATTCAAAGAACATAGAATACCCAAAACTTTTTCAGAAAAGTTATACTACCTGGTTTCAAGATTTAAATATGAAGTAATCAAGAAAATATGGTCTAAAAATTGACATATAGATCAATGGAACAGAATTAAGATTCCAGATGTAGATCCATACATTATTTTTACAAATGTGCCATGGTAATTCCTTGGAAAAAGCACTTTTTTCAACAAAAGGTACTGAAACAATTGGATATTCATTTGCAAAAAATGAACCTCAATCCTTACATCATACCATAAACAAAAATTGACTCAAAATAGATTAGGAACCCAAAATTAGAAAACTTGTAGAAGAATACAGCATTAAGTCTTTGCAACCTTGGGACAGGCAAAGATTTCTTAGGACAAAAAAGAAAAGCATAAACATTTTTGACAAGTTGGACATACAATTCAAAGCTTCTGATATTAATGATACTAAGAAAATTATAGTCAAGCCATGGATTAGGAAAAGATCACAATTCATACTTGACAGAGGACTTTTACCTAGAAAGAACTCTTGCAACTTCATAAGAAGACAAAACGATTCAATTAAAAATGGGCAAAATGTTGGACGATATATGTTCCCAAGGAAAGTATACAAATGGCAAATAATCCATAATTAGGGGCTCTGTATCATTAGTGATCAGAAAAATGCAAAATAAAATCACAAAGAGATTGTTTATAATATTTTAGTGTTGTTATAAACGGTAAGTGATACACAATAAAACCTTTGGGTGAACCTATTCATATTGAATTTCTAATTTAAGATTATTTGAGAAGAAACAGTTAATCATACATTTAAAATTACAGTCACTGATTTGCGTAAACCCAAATTGCAAATGGCCTCCCCATGGAATTAGGTTCTGTGGCATGAACACTTCTCCAAGACCTTCCTGTGAAGGATCTGATGGCCGCGTCTTGACTCTCTCCCCATTGCTACATTCCTTCCTGACTTAAGAACCTTTCCTACCACTGCTGCTGGAGATACTCCGCTGCCAGAACTTGCACTTGACCACCTTATTCCCCGAGAACTCAAAGAGGGTAAAAAGCACTGCGTCTTGACTCTCTCCCCATTGCTACATTCCTTCCTGACTTAAGAACCTTTCCTACCACTGCTGCTGGAGATACTCCACTGCCAGAACTTGCACTTGACCACCTTATTCCCCGAGAACTCAAAGAGGGTAAAAAGCACTGGCATCTCAGCAGGTCAGCAATACCATTATAAGTAAATTAAGAGGAAACATGCATCCCAAATGCCAATAATTTTTAAATGAACTTTAGAATATAATATTTTCTTTAGCTATCAATTACCAGAAATACAATTAACATTGTAGAATACAAAGCATATTAATATATTTAAAACAGGGCCGGCCCGGTGGCGCACTGCTACAGTGCGCGCTTGGGAAGTGCGGCGGCGCTCCCGCCGAGGGTTCGGATCCCACATACAGACCGGTTCCCGCTCACTGGCTGAGCGAGGTGTGGGAGCAACACCAAGGGTTGCGATCCCGTAGCCGGTCCCGGTCCGGTACAGGCACAACACTGAGGGTTGCGATCCGTTGCCAGTCACGAAAAAAGACAAAAAGGAAAAAAAAAAATTTAAAACAGTACACATTTTTGAAATGCTGAAAGTCACCATTCCTTGTTTCTCTTTTAGAGAACAAACTCCTTTTCACACTGGAATCATTTGGAGAGCTTCCTAAACTCCTGATGCCCGTGGCCTGACCACCGAATTTATGCTTCAGCTGGTTTGAAGTGTGGCCTTATTAGGAATTTTAAATTTGGAATTTAAAACAAAATTTTTTAACTTGGAATTTTAAAAATTCTCTGGTTCTAATGTATAGACAAGTTTAGGAACCACTGGACAAGAAAATGGTTTGGAGATGATGACCCTATCTCAGCCTTTGGTGGACATTCAGGCTATTATGAATAATGCTGCTATGAACATTAGGGTAGAAGTTTTTGTGTGAACATAGGTTTTAATTTCTCTTGGGCATATTTTCAGTGTCCTGCAGTAGTAGATTTCACATGCTGCAGGTTGAAACTGAGGAGAGAATATGACATAAATAAGGTATACCTGGTCAGTTAGATTTAGCATGACAAATTCAGTCCAAATTGACAAAGTAGGACGCCGGAAACTGGTTTCACTTCATATAAATTCACAGTGAAGAGTGATATTTTCTGGTTATGTAGTTTGCTTGCCCATTACATGCAAAATATCTTTAAATTAAATGCAAACGCATATTAAACTCATTAGTACCAAAACATTGCACCAGGTGATGTGGGCAATTAAATAATTGAGTTCCATAAACATTTAAGCAAATTTGCATAGCATTAGTTAATTTCAGTTAGTCTTCCTCCTCACCCAGTAATCACAAATGATCGATATTTGCTTATTCCTTATAGAGAATTGGAGGTTATTGTCTGTTGTGTATGCATGTGCGCATGTGCACGCACAGGCTGGGGGACATTTATTTTAATTATAAAATGTAATTGATTTTAGGGGCCTTTATGAATTCCTCCTTTTCCCCCCTACCTCTTCCTCTTTCCCATCCCTGGCAAACTGTTCAGTTCTGTTCGCTTCTCTCAACAACTTCAAAGAATTATTGTGATTGTTGTGCCTTTTTTTTCTATTTATTTGCTTGTTTATTGATTTGTTTTATTTTCATTGGCTCCCACATGTAAGTCAGAATATGCATTATTTCTCTTTCTGTGCCTAATATTTCACTTAACATAATTTTCTCTTTGTTCATCCACATTGCTGCAAATGGCAGTATTTCATTCTTTTTTATAGCAGAGTAGTATTTCATTGTGTAGATATACCACATTTTCCTTATCCACTCATCTGATGATGGGCATTTAGACTAGTTCTAACTCTCGGCTATTGTAAATAGAGCAGCAATAAACATGGGAGTGCAGGTATCCCTCTGATATGATGATTTCCATTCCTTTGGGTATATACCCAGCATTGGGATTGCTGGGTCATATGGCAATTCTATGTGTACTCATTTGAGGAATCTCCATACCATTTTCCATAATGGCTGCACTAATTTGCAATCCCACCAACAGTGGAGAAGAATTATCCTCTCTCCACATCCTTGCCAGCATTTGTTTTTCTGTCTTTTTGATAATGGCCAGTCTAACTGGAGTGAGATGATATCTCAATGTGGTTTTGATTTGCATTTTCCTAATGCTGAGTGATGTTGAACATTTCTTCATGTATCTTTTGGCTATTTGTACATCTTCCTTTGAGAAATGCCCATTTTTTAATTGGGTTACTTGTTTTTTTGCTGTTAAGTTGTTTGAGGTCCTTGTATATTCTAGATATTAATCCTTTGTCACATGTGTAATCAGCAAATATTTTCTCCCACTCTGTTTGTTGTATTTTTGCTGGTTTTTTTTTCTTTTTTTTTGCTTTGCAGAAACTTTTTAGTTTAATATAGTTGAATTTGTTTATTTTTCCTTTTGTTGCCTCTGCTTTTGGGGTCATATTCATAAAGTCTATGCCCAGTCGTACTTCCTGAAGTGTTTCCCTATGTTTTCTTTCAGGAGTTCTGTAGTTTCAGGACATATATTTAATTCTTTAATCAACTTTGAGTTGATTAAGGTATATGGCTAGAGGTACAGGTCTAATTTCATTCTCCTACATATGGATGTCCAATTTTTCTAACACCATTTATTGAACAGGCAGTCTCTCCCCCAGTGTGTGTTCTTGCTGCCTTTGTAGAAGACCAGATAGTTATAGGTACATGAGCTGATTTCTGGGTTATCTATTCTGTTCCATTGGTCCATGTGTCTGTTTTTAGACTAGTACCATGCTGATTTGGTTACTATAGCTTTGTAGTATAGTTTCAAGTGAGGTAGTGTTTTGCCTCTGGCTTTATTTATTTATTTATTTTTCACTCAGGATTGCTTTGGTCATTCAGGGTCTTTTCTTGTTCCATACAAATGTTAGGATTATTTTTTCTATTTCTGTGAAGAATGTCATTGGTATCTTGATGGGGATTGCATTGAATCTGTAGAACACTTTGAGTAGTATGGACATTTTCGCAATGTTAATTCTTCTAACCCCAGAGCATGGAGTATCTTTTTATCTTCTTGTGTTCTCTTTAACTTCTCTCAACAGTGATTTGTAGTTCTCATTGTAGAGATCTTTCACATCCTTGGTTAACTTT
>NW_007739874.1:21008-22167 GCF_000696425.1 Galeopterus variegatus
CAACAGTGATTTGTAGTTCTCATTGTAGAGATCTTTCACATCCTTGGTTAACTTTATTCCTAGGTATTTTATTTTGGGGGTGACTATTGTAAATGTGCTAGCTTTCTTGATTTCTTTTTCTGCTAGTTCATTGGAGTATAAAAATGCTGCCAATTTCTGCATGTTGATTTTATATCTGTCAACTTCACAGAAATCATTTATCAACTCTAAGAGTTTTTTTGTAGAGTCTTTAGGCTGTTCTGTATATAGGATCATGTCATCTGAAAACAGGAACAATTTGACTTTGTCTTTTCCAATTTGGATTCCCTTTATTTCTTTCTGTTCCCTGATTGCTCTGGTGAGTACTTCCAATACTATGTTGAATAGGAGTGGCAAGAGAGGGCATCCCTGTCTTGTTCCTGTTCTTAAGGGAATAGATTTGAACTTTTCCACAGTCAGTTTGAAATTGGCAGTGGGTTTGTCCTATATGGCTCTAATTGTGTTGAGATACTTTTCCTTCTATACCTAATTTTTTGACTGTCTTTATCATGAAGGGATGTTGAATTTTGTCAAATGCCTTTTCAGCATCTATTGAGATAATCATATAGCTTTTGTCTTTGACTTTGTTGATGTGGTGCATCACATTTATTGACTTGCATACATTGAACCATCCTTGCATCCTTGGGATGACTCCCACTTGGTTGTGGTGTATAATTTTATGGATGTGCTGCTGTATTCTATTTGCTAATGTTTTACTGAGGATTTTTGAATCTATATTCATCAAAGATATTGGGCTGTAGTTTTATTTTTTTGTTGTATCTTTGTCTTGTTTGGGTATCAGGGTAATATGTTTTTACTTCATAGAATGAGTTTGGGAGAATGGCCTCTGTTTCAATTTTTTGGAATAGATTGTAGAGAATTTGTATTAATTCTTCTTTAAAGGTTTGATGGAATTCATCATGAAGCAATCCAGCACTGGGCTTTTCTTTATTGGGAGATTGCTGATCACTGCTTCAGTCTCTTTTCTTGTTGTTATTGATCTGTTCAGGTTTTCTGTGTCTTCTTGGTTCAGTTTTGGTAGTTTGTGTGTGTCCAGAAATTTGTTCATATAGTTGTTTGGCATATAGTTGGTAACAAATTTGTTGGCATATAATTGTTTATAATAGTGTCTAATGATTCT
>NW_007739874.1:22369-22927 GCF_000696425.1 Galeopterus variegatus
GCATATAGTTGGTAACAAATTTGTTGGCATATAATTGTTTATAATAGTGTCTAATGATTCTATTTCCAGGTTATCAGTTATAATGACTCCTTTTTCATTTCTAATTTTTGTTATTGGTGTCTTCTTGCAACCCTCAGTGTTGCACCTGCACCTCGCTCAGCCAGTGAGCAGGAACCGGTCTGTATGTGGGATCCGAACCCTCGGCGGGAGCGTCGCCGTGCTCCCAAGCGGCACACTGTAGCAGTGCACCACTGGGCTGGCCCGGGTCTAACGTTTTAATCCAATCAGTCAGTCTGTGTGTTTTGAGTGGGGAATTTAATCCTTTTACATTAAGAGTTATTGTTGAAAGGTGTTGATTCACTCCTGGCCTTTTATTGATTTTTGTTTGGATGTTTTAAATATCTTTTGTTCCTTTATTTCCATTTTATTTTTTGTCTTCCGTGTTTGTTGGTTTCTTGAGGTGGTAGATAAAGTTCTTTTCTCTTCACTGTTTGCATTTTCTTTTACTGGTGGATTTTGTCCTTTCTTGAGTATTCATGGTAGTGATTGCTGTTTTTT
>NW_007739874.1:24618-33476 GCF_000696425.1 Galeopterus variegatus
GCAACACTGAGGGTTGCGATCTGTTGCCGGACACAGAAAAAGACAAAAAAAGACAAAAAAAAAGAATGTTGCTTGAAATTCCTTTTCAGTCATTTCAAGGGCTTCCTGCTCTATAGGATCTGGTATTTGAGAATTATTGTATACTTTTGGTGGTGTAATGTTTTCTTGTTTTTTCCATATTTCTAGTATGTCTACATTGGTGTTTAGTCACCTGGTAGAGAAGTTGCTTTTTCTCATACTCTGGAGTGGGGTTTGTGGAGAGGGAGTTCCTCTCATGGATGTGTTTTATAATGATGTTTGAATGGGGTGTTTTAGTATTACTTCCATGTAGATGCAGTAGTGTGGTCTCCATGTAGGTACTTTGGCCAAATTGGGTATTGGAATTGTGTGAGAGTGCCTCTGTGACCTAGTCTCTGGGACACTCATATTTCCTTGTTGAGGTTGGTAACACTATGTTGGTTTGTCAAGACATAGGCAAGCTCTCAAATTTTGGGGGGTAGTGTCTTGCAGTCTTCTTGTCACTCTAAAGTTATGCTAGATGTTCTTGGGAGGGACTGTTAGCACCCTGGTTAGCTCACCCTGACCCTGATGGGTACACTGGGGTATACTAGTGCTCCTCAATTTGAATGGGTGACTCTGGGTGGGTTTTCTCTTTTTTCTTTCCTCTTTCCCTGGGCTCTGCTGGTGACTCCTTCTGCCTATACTGATGAGTGGTCACCAGGTAACCTATGAGGTAGTGGTGGCTGCTGTTATGGCAGCAAGCCATCCTTATGGCAGCAGTTTCTGTGGCAGTGGCTATCACAGACCCACTCATTCTGCACTGATGTCTATAGCAGTGGGAGGGAGTGTTGCTGATGGCATGGCTGCCTGTCACTCTAGTGGAGCCCTTCACGGCAGCTGGGTGAGTCTCTCTGGGGCAGGGCTTGCTTGCCAGGGTTCTGTGCCTAAATGTAAGAAGACTAAAAAGTTTACAGAATCTTAGGAGAAAAGATCAGAAAATGAGTATTCTAAAAAGAATTAGCTTATTGCATGCTTGACATTTAACAACATAACTTCCATAATACATTACTTCAATAAAATCATGGTATTTAGGGCTCTGAATTTGGATTCATTATTATCACAACAGTTTAGATTCCTGTCTGATATTTTGCAGATATTCTCTAATTTCAAATATATTCTATTTATGTATTAAATTGTTCTACTGAGCCTTTTTCTTTCCAGACTATGGGATATATTACAAAGTTAAGTCTTCATAAATTTTGTTAAACAACTTTATTGAGATATAATTTAGACACCATACAATTCACACATTTAAATGTACAATTCAATGGCTTATAGTATAGTGACAGTTGTGCAACCATCACCATAATCAATTTTAGAATATTTTTCATTACTTCCTCAAGAAACCCCTAGACCCCTTAGTGCCTCCTTCTCTCCCTCCCCACAGGCAACTACTAATGTACTTTCTGGCTCTATAGATTCACCTGGACATTTCATGCAAGTGGACTCATATAACATGCAATCCTTTGTGACTGGCTTCTTTTATTTAGATGAACCTTCTTTCAAGGTTATCAATGTTGTAGCATGATCACTATTTCATTTTTATTAACAAATAATATTCCATTGTACTGATATAGCACATTTTATTTATCCATTCATCAGCTGATGGACATTGTGCTATTATGAATAACGCTGCTATGAACATTAGTGTACAAGTTTTTGTGTGAACACAGGTTTTAATTTCTCTTGGGTATATAGCAAGGGGTGAGATTGCTGGATCATATGGTAATTCTATGTTTAAACATTTAGAGAAATGCAGACTCTTTCCCGAAGTAGCTGCATCCTGTTATACTCCTGCCAGCAGTATATGACGGTTCCAACCTTTCCACATCTTGTCAACATTTGTTGCTGTCTGTTATTTTAATTACAGGCATCCTAATCGCTAGGAAATCTCATTGTTATTTTACCTTGCGATTAATAATGTTGG
Organism: Galeopterus variegatus; assembly: GCF_000696425.1. NCBI lineage: Eukaryota > Metazoa > Chordata > Mammalia > Dermoptera > Cynocephalidae > Galeopterus > Galeopterus variegatus. Next base: position 26,606 of record NW_007739874.1, read on the forward strand.
GCATCTTTTCATGTTTTTATTGGTTATTTGGAGACATTTTTATTCAAAATTTTTGCTCATTTAAAAAAATTGTCTTCTTACTGTTGAGTTGTAAGTGTTCTCTCCATACCCTTGATACAAATCCCTTGATATATATATATGGTTTACAAGTGCTTTTTTCCATTCTGTGGGTTATATCTTCACTTTCTTGATGATGTATTTTGATTTGTGTTTTTAAAAAATATTTTTAATATGGATTTTAAAATTTATTTTATGTATATTTTATAAAAGCTGACAAAGGGAAGGAATATTATCATATCTAGGTATGGTTCCCCTTGGTATAGTTTCGCACATACGGTACAGCAAGCGGGTGATTCACCAAAAAGAACTATTGACTGATGGCGTTGACTGATGGTCTCTTAGGTGGTGGGACGAGTGAAGAACTTCAGAGAAATGAGTAGAGGTAAGGAACTTGAGAAGCAGTAGTAGGAAATGCTGAGCTCCTCCTTGTTGAGACCCTTGTTATATGACATGTTCACCTGAGCCCAGGTGGGAGGGCATTGACTGATGGCCTCTTAGGTGGTGGGACGAGTGAAGAACTTCAGAGAAATGAGTAGAGGTAAGGAACTTGAGAAGCAGTAGTAGGAAATGCCGAGCTCCTCCTTGTTGAGACCCTTGTTATATGACATGTTCACCTGAGCCCAGGTGGGAGGGCTGTAGAGGAGAAGGCAGGGCAGGTGATGTGGAGGAAAGAGCATGGGCCAAAGAGAACTAGGTTTATCTCCTACCCACCCCTACCAGTATGTTGTTCAATAAGTATGAACAAGTGAAGCTGTGACCAGTCCCTCTTCTGTGAATGGGAGATGCTCAACGTGATGATGTTGTGTTGGCACAATGAGGTGATGGCCGTGAAGTTCCGGGCATAGGTGAGGTGCTCACTCAATGTTAGTCCTGCTCTCCCACTTCATTTTCTTTTTATCTTTTGAACTTTATTAGGATACTTGAAAAAGTTGATGGAAAAATAGGTTTAAAAGATAATATGAATCTTTCCATGAACTTTTTGGAGATGTCTCATATTTATTTATTTATTTGACAAATAAAAATTGTATATTTTTTGTGTACAATATGCTGTTTTGAAATATGCATACATCGTGGAATAGTTAAGCTAATTAACATATGCATTACATCACATACTTATTTTTTGTGTGTGATGAGAACACTCAAAATCTATCATCTTACCATTTTTCAAGAATACAATACATTGTTCTTAACTATAGCCACCATGTTGCACAGCAGCTCTGTTGAGTATGATGTTACCTGTGTGTTTATCATATATGGACTTTATTGTGTGGCAGTATGTCAAAATTTTTTTATTTTGGTAAAGTTTAATTTATAATTTATTTATTTATGTATGTATTTATTTATTTATTCTTGTGTTACTTGTTTTGTGGTGAAATACAAAGCTTCGCCTAACCCAGGTCATAATAATTACTGCTGAACATTCTTTAACAAGATTTATACTTTTACCTCTTAACATTTAGTTCTGTGATATGTTTTCAGTTAATTTGTATGCTTGGTGTTAAGTAGTAGTCCAAATTTATTCTCCTGCATGTGGATATCCAGGTGTCTCATCACCATTTGTTGAAAAGGCTGTTCTTCCACTCACCCCCACAATTGAATTGCATTGGCACTTTTAATGAATATCGATTGACCATAGATGTGAGGGTTTATTTCTGTACTCTCAACTTTGTTCCATTCAGATACATGTCTATCCTTATGCCAGAACCACACTGTCTTGATTATTACTGTAGCTAGGTATTAACATTTGAAACTGTGTTTTTCTCTTTCAAGATTTTGTTGGCTATTCTATGTCCCATGAGTTTACATATGAATTTTAGAATCAGCTTGTCCATTTCTGCAAAGAAGTCAGCTGGTACTTTGAAAAGGATTGCATTGAATCTTTAAACAGATTTGGAGAGCATTGCCATCTTAACTACATTAAGTCTTAAAATCCATGAATGTGAGATGTCTTTACATTCACTTAAGTCTTCTTTAATTTCCTTGAACAATGTTTTATAGTTTCAGAGTGCAAGTTTTGCACTTTTTTTGTTAAAAATATTCCTAAGCATTTTTATTTACTTTCGTGCAATTGTAAATGAAATTGTTTTCTTAATTTTATTTTTAGTTTGCATTTTTCTATTGTGTAGAAATAGCATTGATTTTTGTATGTTGATCTTGTATCCTGAAATCTTGCTTAATTTATTAGTTCTGACGGTATTTTAGTAGATGCTTTAGTTTTCTATATATACAAAAACATGTTATATGCAAACAGACATTGTTTTACTTCTTCCTTTCTAATCTGGATGGCTTAGAACAGAATGATGAATAGATATGGTGAAAATTACATTTTTGTCTTTTTCCTGATTTTAGGGGGGAATGATTCAATCTTTCACCATTAAGCATGATGCTAATTATGGATTTTCACAGATGTCCTTTACCAGGTTGAGGAAGTTCCATTCTATTCCTAGTTTGTTGAACGTTTTTATCATCCCTTTCCCTGGTTCTCTCTGGTAAATTAGTTGGTCTACAACTTACCTTGTTTTTAAGTAAGAGGAGTTATTGTTGTTGAGAGCATCCTTAGACTTGAATTTTCCCGTGTTCCATTTCAAATAAAGACATTTCCTTTGAGGAGAACTTTGGCGTTCTCTTTTCCTGTGTACTGTCTCCTTCCATAGGCAAAGTCTTTAAGCCACCACTCTAGGTGCTATGAGGAGTAGCTGCTGATCTTTTTGGCTTGCCTCTCCCTGCATGGAATCTCTGCTCTACAAGCAAGGTGGGGTGAGGTTGTTCAGGGTGTTCAGGGTCCCAGTATTCTTGGCCTCCCATGCCTAAGTTAGAGGCTCCGTCTTATGGACCTAGATGGTCAGAAAAAGGGAGCTATAACCTCTCATCCACACTTATCAGGAATTTAGATTCTTAAACTCAGACTTGGAGGGGATGAGAAATCCTGGTGGCATGCCCCTCCTGGTGAGATATGGCAACCCTTGATTGAAAGTTCCTAGGAGTGGTAGTCCCGTATTACTGACCATACCTGCCTGGAGTGGACCTTCCATCAAGCTAAGCTGTGATGTGGGGAGGAAGTAGGTCATGGTTCAAATGCTAAAGAATATTGTTGTTTTTACCAGGTTTTCATAGATTTTTCCTGAATAATTTTTATTTGTCTGTAAGACAACTTTCAGAGAATTTACAGGGTTATGTTCTTACAGTTTTGACCAGCTTTGCTTCTTTGAGTGGTGACTGGGTCCATGGAGCACTTCACACACCCATCCTGGAAGTGGAGCTGAGTCTTCAGTAGCTTTTGACTTTCTTTTTTTGTTGCTATTGTTGAAAGTTTTGCTCATTTTTTACAATGAAGGCCTTGAGCAATATAATGGCAGATTCATTTTATTGAATATAAGTAAACACACTCAACTCAAACTTGGCATTTAAAAAGTGTAAATACAGTTGTGTACCACATAATGATGTTTCAGTTAATGATGGACTACATTTACAATGGTGGTCCTATAAGATTAGAATGGAGCTGGAAAATTCCTATTGCCTATGATGTACCCATCAAAATGTTGTAGCACAATGCATTACTCAAGTAGGAGCAATAGTCTATACCATGTAGCCTAGGCGTGTAGTGGGCTATACCATCTAGGTTTGTGTAAGTATACTTTATGATGTTTGCACAATGACAAAATTGCCTAAAAATGCATTTGTCAGAATATATCCCTGATGCATGACTGTATGCACGTGATGCATGATTGTATGTTCAAAATAAAGGACATATTGCTAGAAATACCCAATTAAAATGATCTGGCTATAGAAAAATAATTACATTTCACACTTTAATTTTTGTCATGTGAACTCATTGCACACCAATATCATACTTTATAAATATATCTCCTGAGGTTTTTTGTTGTTGTTGTGGTTGTGGTTGTTGTTGTTTGGCAGTTTCCAAGTCATTTTATTCAGAATTTTGAGTTTGTTTCCTGAATTAATAAATATTATACAAAATAATGCAAACATGGTTACCATTTTCTACCCCTTGCTCTGCCCACCTGGGGACAATCCCCTGGGCAACCTCTCTCAGGGGTTCTCCCTCCAGATTTGGTCCTGCAAATGAGGTTAAGCAATATATTATAGCCCCTTGAATCATTTTAAGAGGTATTCAGCTGGGTTAGGGAGAGCCTCTGGGATCAGAATTGATTAGGTTGGGGAAATGCTTTTTGGGAGAAGAGATGGCACCTGGGGCAAGAGCCTACCCCAAAGAAAAGGGAGTCTAAAATGTTCACCGTTCCTTCTTTTTTTTCTTAAAAACTAACATTAATTCAAAGAAAAAACAATGGCAGGATATCCAACCCTTGGTTCCCTTCCCTCCCCACTCCCATTACTCTTTATCCCCCCAACGAGACTGGCAACCTTGAGGGGCATCTCTTCAATGGAGTGCTGTAGAAAGCCTCAATGTCTGGAAGAGTCCTCTTCTCTTCTTCTGTCATCATGTTAATAGCCACACTCTTACGGCCAAATCATCTACCACGATCAATTCTATGGAGTTTTTGCCACTGGTGGAAAGGTCATAGTTGATGACTAAAGAAACCTGCTGCATATTAATACCTCTGGCCAGAAGGTCGGCGGTTATCAATACTCTGCTAGATCCAGAGTGGAACTCCCTCATGATCACACCTCATTCCTTTTGGTCCATATTTCCGTGTATGGCAGAGACAGTGAAGTCTCAGGCATGCATCTTCTGTGTAAGCCAGTCAACCTTCCTTTGGGTATTAATAAAGATGACTGCTGGAGTGATGGTCAGGGTTCCATACAAGTAACACAGTGTGTCCAGCTTCCACTCCTCTCATTCTACATTGATGTAGAATTGGCAGATAACTCCAAGGGTCAGCTCTTTCTTCTTGACAAGAATTGTAATCAAGGGATTGTAGCTGGCAACAAAAGCATGCATCTTCTGTGTAAGCCAGTCAACCTTCCTTTGGGTATTAATAAAGATGACTGCTTGAGTGATGGTCAGGGTTTCATACAAGTAACACAGTGTGTCCAGCTTCCACTCCTCTCATTCTACATTGATGTGGAATTGGCAGATAACTTCAAGGGTCAGCTCTTTCTTCTTGACAAGAATTGTAATCAAGGGATTGTAGCTGGCAACAAAACCACCTGGGTGTTGCTGTTGAGCTTTTCTAACATGTAATAGATCTGGTCTTTGAATCCACAGTTTAACATTTTATCAGCTTCACCCAGTACAAACATCTTGATGTATTTGGGAGACAGGCATATCCAGGGAAGCATATCTATAATGCAGCCAGGGGTACCCACAATGATATGGGACACTTCCATCTACAGCTTCTGCACCTCAGCATGCATATTGGTGCTCCAATGCAGGTGTGGCAGGAAGCACCCATATAGTCTCCCAATACCATGACCACCTTCTGTGTTTGCTGAGTCAGTTCTCAAGTGGGTGCCAGGACCAAGGCCTGGGTGGCTGTTAGATCGAGTTCAATCTGCTGCAGAATTGATATGGTAAATGTGGCCATTTTCCTGGTCCCAGATTGGGCTTGAGCAATTACATCATAACCTTTGATACAAGGAAAAATGGCTCGCTGCTGGATTGCAGAGGGCTTCTCAAAACCACATGCACAAATGCCACAGAGGAAGGGTTCTGAGAGGCTCATGTCATCGAAGCTGTCAATAATCTCATTCCAGTTACTCTCAATGACACCTTCAGGCTCCCTCCCATCAGGACCATTGTCTCTGGATCAGGAATCCTGACTCACAGACATGATCCTTAGACACTAGGCTCTCCTAGTTTTGGATGTATTAGACCTTAAAAATTGCCTTACTCCAAGAAATTCTGGGTCTTACTCCAAGAAATTTTGGATGTATGTGTGAAGTTTTTCTCTAAACTTCACACATAATGTTATTTGGAAAATTGTATGGCAGGAAAGGGAGACTTGGTCAAACAATAAGGTATAAGGTTAAATTTCTACGTGATCTTGTTAGACTTGTGTTACAGTCTTAACTGAAGCACAAAGTTTTGAAAGTGAAAAGAAAAAATAAAGTAGACATAAACTCAAGCTCACTAATAGGAGGCATCCATGACTCATCAGAAATGTTGTTTTCCATCGTAGTTCCTGACTCAAATATTTATTAGAGATTAATAATAAAAGCACTAGTTCTCAATTTATAGATGTCTGCAGCAAAGAAAATGGGTTCTAAAGGTCAGCCACTAAATGTTCAAACTAATCTGTTAACCAGAGAAATGTCTAATGTTAGATTTAGGTGAATATTTTATTTTTTCCTAAATTCTGTTTTTGTGTCTTCCAGTTCCTTTTGTGGATACACACATAAAAACATTGACTCCAGTGAGAATAACATACTGTTTTCTGAATATTTAAAACAATTAAGCCTTTACCATACTTCAACATGTTTGCAGGAACCTAAAAGAGAATGTAGGAGTAGACAAACGCATTCATACATTGAATCCAAAACACAAGAAAACAAAGCAAGGAAGTCAAGATGGTACCTTGGTTTAAATTTAAAAATATGTGACATTGTGAAGCATATTTGCTATGTGTAATACAGATATAAGGCTAAAATGTTTTTCTGGAAATTGAAACAATTGTTTCTTTCTTTCACTTTTGATAGAAATGACTGTGAAATTAATTTCACTTTTGATAGAAATGACAGTGAAATTATAGGATAACATTATTTAAAAATAAATTTATTAAATGAACGTATAGAACTAAAATATATTTGTTACAAAAAAATTGTGAAAGCTTAAATTATCCAGTGAGACCAAACTAAAAGTGATTTTGAAAAGAAATAAAAACATTTTTAA